>NC_084825.1:19704287-20004287 GCF_958449725.1 Rosa rugosa
GCAAAAGAGCTATACCTTTCTCCGATCCTTAGTCGAGGTTTCCTGTGAGCTTTTGCAGCTGATTTTGTCTTGAGAGCATCTCCCAATTTCTCGGTGACGACCCATTCATTTACTCTCCCTGCTTCAAACAGGCCTATAAATGTTGCCTTAGTCCGGTGCAGGGACATTACATTCTCAAAGAGAATCCAGAAAATCAATAGGTGGAGTGATCTGTAAGATTGTACAAACTTCGAAAGTATTAATAATGAATTGAGTAAATACAAAACAAAAGGTTTAATGCAGTTGTTAAAAAGAAAGAAACTTGGTTGCCAAAAGATAGAATATGATTAAGGGGAGTGTAAGAGACCTAGGAGTTCCAACTGCATTGAGGAGAGTAATGGTAGAAGGAATGTATACAGCACCCCAAATGGGAACTTGAACTTCAGGAACCAAAACCGTTGTTGGTAAAATAACACAGTAGAAGACAAAGGTGACAATATGCGCTACGATTTTGCGAACAAAGAAGAAGCTGTAGATCACATGAAACTTCTTCAATGGGGACACCTTCTGCAATATACAATAAGGTAGTATTCAGAAGTATGGAACTAGTAATGATTCCAAGACATATGCCTTCTCAATTATGGCTTCGTTGTGGTTTTAACATTTAAATTTAGGCAGAAACTAACACCATGCTTCAGCAATACCTTGTTTCTTAAAATCTCCATTACCATCTTCCGGAAGAGATTAGCCGGACCACAAGACCATCGGTGCTGCTGATAACGGTAGGCTTTGAAAGTACTGGGCAATTCATTTTTCACCTGAAATTTACAAGGTATTAAACTATTAATATTGGATCAAATCTGAAATAGAGTAAAGTTAAAATAACACAGAGCAGGCGAAGTCCATTGGAAAAGGTGAGTATCAGTCACTCTACTTAGATAGGTTGGTAAGAAGTTTATATTCTCATTCCCAACTATCGTATTCGTATCTCATCCACAGTATTTGAACAAGCATCCATAGCTATTTCCACCAAAAAGAAAAAGGACCATATGGGATTTTCCAGATCAAGTAAACTGAATAATTTTATGTCTACAAGGTGATTTATGAACACCCACAAACATACAATAGTTAACCCAGAAATTGGCTTTAGGTAGTAATTCTCACTTTTAAGCTTCAGAAGCTAAATCTTGCTGATACTCTATTGATAATTTCACAAGAATGTTACCATTTTTACACTGGATTACCTTGAGGTCAGAAATATAGACGAACTTCCAGCCTCTAAGACTAGCTCGTACAGCTAAATCCATATCCTCCACTGTTGTGCGGTCCTTCCATCCTCCAGCCTCATTGAGGGCCGTGATTCTCCACACTCCAGCTGTGCCTGCATAACATTCTCCAATGTTATATCATTAATTAAAGATAACTGGACCTATATTGATGTGACCAATTTTTCATATATATGATATACCATTGAAACCAAAGAAGGCATGAGTCGCAGACCCAACTTCCTGCTCCACTGTGAAATGGTAATCTAGAGACATCTCTTGCATTCTGGTCATCAGGCACTCATCAGCATTTACTGTGATACAACCGAGAAACCATTATCAGATCATACCCTTGTGTTTAGACTATATATTGTCATTGCACAGTAAAGATTTATTGTCACACGTTAGACAAAGTCCCAATAAATCTAAAAAGTAAAGCCATTTGTGTGAAAGCCCTGCAACTGGACAAGTGCCCCATTAATCTGGAATTGAGCTCTCTCCAACATAGACTGTGATGTAGCTAATTCACATATGTGAACTAAACTGTTCTTCTATCTAACCATCATGCTTAAATTTAAGTAGCATTGTCAAAGAATTCATAGCAACTACAGCGGCCGCTACAAATTTTCATCCAAAATACAAAGCATCACATCCTTTTGTAGGCAAAAAATGTAAAAGTCTAAGAGCTATGAAGGGATTGAACATAAAACAGGGATCAATAAGATTACCATATTTCCAGCGAGCTTGGACAAGAGCAATGTCAGGGTTGTGGAGGAGAAATGGGATTGTGCGCCACAGAAAATCGGGCTCAGGTTGGAAGTCGGCATCAAAAATGGCGACGTAGTCACACTGTTTGACGTAAGAGTGCTTCATTCCCTCTTTGAGAGCCCCTGCTTTGTACCCTTTTCTGTTGTCTCTGACCTCGTACTTTATGTTTATTCCTTTGCTTGCCCATCTCTGCACTTCTACTTCCACCAAATCCTGTTGTTGTTTTTGTTCAAATTTAGGACAAAACCCACATCACAATTTGAAACATCGGTTTGCGCTAATTGGGTAAAAAGGACAAACTTGGTGGATTCTGGTGAGATAATAGTTTCATTGGACTTTTACCCAGAAAGGAATGCTCAGCCAGAGGTACAATTACAACTGATTTTCAAGGACTTACACTTCTACTTTTGGGTTTAATGGTAAAGTTTCTCTTGGATGTTGACGGTCTAAATGTTCGAAAACCAAGCCAAGCATGATGATTCCTATAGTTATGTCATATTCGAATGTTTTTTTTTTTTTTTTCTCTCTCTCTCTCTCTTCCCAAATTTAATGAACAAAAACCTTATAACATCACACACAACATTTTGAGGAAAAAAATAAATCAAGTAATAATTACAATATTATGTTACCGGATTATCGATATTAATCACATAACTTTTGTTCTAAATATAATATGGTACACTAATTAAAATATCATATAGGTACTACGTTGTACCTCAATTTTTATTGTATCGGTGATTTATTGTGTGGAGGACCATTCCGAAAATATTTGTACTTTGATTTTGACTAAACTATTGTGTTTACCCTTTTTTAGAGGAATGAATAAAGTCCTTAATTTAAAAACCATGGCCCCCCATAGTGTCAACTACAAAATCTCAATATAATATAGCATTTGATAGATCAGTTTGAAGTTTGAACCTTAATGAGTGGGTCAGTTGAATCATCAAGAACTTGAACTACGATCCTATCAGAAGGCCATGAAAGCCCACATGCAGCTCCAATAGAAAGTTGATAAACCTGCATATATATTAACCACCACAATGCACTCAAAACACTAAAACCGTATAAATCAAGTCCAAAAAGAAGAAGAAAAAAGAAAAGTTAATAACAAGGGGGAGGATTAATTGCCAGTACCTCTTTTTCATTGTACATTGGAATTTGCACAAGAACCATAGGGTAAGCAGAATTGCCAAGCTCCACATCATCCTTAATTGCCTCCCATTTCCAACGCTTCTCAGGTCTTCTTCTGAAAACCTTGACCAACATTATGACAATTCCCATGTACACCTTCTCCACAAAGAGCAACACAGACATCCCCAAGGACACCGCCACCAAAACTCGCAACAGCGGCACGATCAGTGGTGCTTTCGCCAGCTGCAAAACCAGCCCGAGCGCGTCCATTTTTGTCACTAGTTAAGTGGTGCAGAGAGTAAAGAGGGAGGCGATGAATGGAAGCAGAGTTGGAGGGAGAGGACTGAGAGAGCTAGGAGAAGTGCTCTAAATGGTTGCTTGGGTTGGTTGGTTATATAAGAAGGGTGCTGCAGGCTTGCGAAAAGAACACGGCTTGTTCTTTTCGTTTTTTGTCACTGCTTTTTGGATCTAGCTTGCAGCTTATTTTGCTTCTGAGTTACTTCAAGCTAGCTAATGCGGGAGAGCTGGAATGTCAGTGATGAACAAGATCGAAAATCCCAAAACAAGGCAGATTCAGAGACGTACGCTTTCTTTCTTTGAACTGTTTAAAGAGAATGACAGACTAAACTGTGATCTGGGTCTCTCTTTCTCTTCACTAATGGCTACTTATCTCGAGGCTGAGGCAGCTTGGTGTTTGAGAATACAAATAACAAATATAGCGGGGAAATGGTGAGTGTATATATAGCTATTAAGGAAAATGATTGTTTACCTCAATTAAGAGGATTTAAATTTGCTCACCACTACATCTTGATTAGTGATACCACCACTAAATAAGAAGCTGTCATGTGTGATGACTAACCACTAAATAAGAAGCTGTCGACTAACCAATAAACATGACTAACCATGATTAATTTAATTATTAGAAAAGAAGATTTAATAATAATAAAACTTCTATATTTTAATATTTAGTTATTTATTAATTCAACTAACCTAAACCTTTTCAGCTTCTAGCTAATTATCCTTTCCCAGATATCATCTCGATCAAATATCACTCATCCTCATCATTATCTTCTTCTTCTTTTTTCCTCTGGTTCACCCGTTGACAACTTCCTCTGCTCTCTACAGGGGGAGAGAGAGTTGCAATGGAGGTGAAAGCATAAATCTTTTTCTCAAAGTTTTCAAACCCCAAATACGTACCCCAAGTCGTTAAATTCAATCTCGTTGAAGTCACAGTTATTGGGTTCGTCAATTCTCTGAGTTTGAATCTGAAAGATGGGTTTGTGGCTAATTGCGCAGTTGGTACTCATCACGGGAGAAAAGCAGTCGACAGTGTCGGAGATTGTGTCTCCTTCTTCTGCAGTTCTCTCTCTCCTTCTTTTTAATTGTCATCACTATCTCTCTCATCTTAAGACTACAGCAGCCGGGCATTCTGTAGTAGAATTCATTCCATGACAGGAATTGATCCACCGACAGCCACTATCTGTTGCTCTAACTACGGTAAGCCAAGGGGGCAACGTCAATAAACAATCAAATAAATGCAGATAAGCTAATTATAATTCGAAATATATTGAGATTGATAAGGGCAGCATTGAAGAACGGTCTTGCAGATCCAAGGGGATGAATGTGTCAAGGGAAGAACATGAGTAATCTCCCCTAGGTCAGAACTCGATCAGAACGATGGATTATGCCAAGGTTTTCATATACTCACCCTAAACAAGTTTTCAAGATTGTTCTCGATGCCAAGCATTGAAATAATGAAATAATAAGCATTACTTAAATCAAATCCCAAAACCTGAGACTCCTGGTATGTTTTGGGTTCGCTGGGTATGAATGGAGAAGAGAGATAGTATTATTTTTTATTTATTTCTCTCTCTATTAATCATTAATATTATTAGTTTATTTACGTAATTCTAAAATTTAACCATAATTAGATTATAAGACACTTGACAAATGTTTATGGAGTGGTGGTATCACCATCTAACCAAAGGTGGTGAGCAAATTTGATTCATATTTACTCCATCATTCTCAGTTTCAATGATTGTCCCACTCCAAATGATACTTTTTCAGCTAATTAAGATCTTAATCTAAGTTGGCATGCCAAGTCATTTATACGAAAAATATCATTCACCATCTCATATTGACTGACAATGGCTCCAAATCGATCATCCACTTTGGGAAAGCAAAAGCAAAATTGATAAGAGTGGGGAGGATTTAGTGCACCGACGTGCACTTGCACCGATATAAATGGATGGTTAGATTATATTAAATACACTCTTAGGTTATTAATAAAAATATCAATTATAAATATCAAGGGTTGAAATCAGATTTATAAGTGTTTGGTCATTTACACCGTCGGTGCATAGAATAATTTCCATGATATGAGGAAATTTCATGGAATGTGACAGAACTGATCAATGAACTCTTTTTTTTTTTTTTTGCGACCAATTTTGTTATACATAATAAAGAGTGGAAATTCAATAAACGAATCCTAGAATCCAATCTCTATATATATACAAACCCAGCAATCAATTTCAGATTCATGCATGGCTTCGATCACTCAAACATAAAGGATATTAGGGACAAGAACAAAAAGCTCAGAACACCATTTGCGTTCATCTTCTAAATTAGGGATTAGAATTATTATTATTTTTTCTTCAGTTCAGATTTGTATGAAATTTAAGGAAAATATTAAAGGACAATTAATGTTGGTTTTGCAACATTTGATATGGTAACATAGGGTGAGGTGGATATAAAAATATGAATTACATTAGCTAATACGTAAGCATCTCCAAACAGTTGCTCTATATCTTGTTTTTTCTCTATTTTAGAGAAAGTTTGGCATTTTTTTGCTCCACCAGCTTTCTCATATCTATCTCCATTTCAGAGAAAATGAAGAGAGAGAAAACAAAAATCTCTATATTTACAACAAATTCTAAAATTATAGAGAATCATATTTTCAAAAGTTTTTACTCTTTTCTCTCCTCTCTTCAAATTATATGTATTTCCATCATTGATTATTTGACTACGTTTTAGACATTTTAAAAATATTACTATATTTGATGGTGTATCTTATATCTTATATCTTATATCTTATATCTTTATTAATTAAGCCAATTCTTAGGTAGAATGGTTAAATTTTTGAAGTACCATATATGCCCTCACATACTATATCTATATATATATATTAATTAAGCCGATTCTTAGGTAGAATGGTTAAATTTTTGAAGTGCCATATATGCCCTCACATACTATATATATATATATATATATATATATATATATATATATATATATATATATATATATATATTAATTAAGCCGATTCTTAGGTAGAATGGTTAAATTTTTGAAGTACCATATATGCCCTCACATACTATAAATATTAATAAACAAATTATTTCTATATGAGGATAAGATAGTCAATAAACTATATTATATTTAAAAAAATTGCAATACCTCCCATGAAAAAAGAAGAAGTTTCCCCAAAATTAGGAGAGAAATTGCAGTAACAAATAAAAATCAATTGACATGTGCGGAGCACATGTTAAAGAGCTAGTATATATATATATATATATAATTAAGCCAATTCTTGAGGGAATGGGTAAATTTTTGAAGTACCATATATGCCTTCACATTATACAAATATTAATAAATAAATTATTTCTATATGTAGATAAAATAGTCAATAGACTATATCATATTTGAAAAAATTGCAATACATCCCATGAAAAAAGGGGAAGGTTCCACCAAATTAGGAGAGAAATTACTGTAACTTTTTTAATTTTAAAAAATAAAATAAAAGCCAATTGACTTGTACGGAGCACATGTTAAAGGGCTAGTAATAAATTAAAGAGAATATGATAGAGAAGTTGTCGGAATTGCAGTAGAAAATTTACAGAGATTTTAACTTTTAAATCTACATAATAAGACTTTTATAAGAAAGTTGTTAGAGATGCTCCAATATGTATTCCAAATAAGATTAATGCAAAAAAATTAGAGCTTAAATGAGGCTCCTATCAATACTTTAAATATTAATCTGTGAAAAGCAAAAATGGTCAAAATGATAAAGACAGTGGATCTGAAGCGGGTGTCATAATTAGTCAACAATATTAAATGTTCAATAACTGTAATTTGCTAGTTTGGCTTTCATTTTCTAGGAAGGTGAAACGTTTGCAATGGAGTTGAGTTTTGGTGGCTCCAAAAATAGCTAGATTTAATTTGCTGTTTAATTTCCAAAGTTCTTAGTCAAACAATTTTATAGGGAGTTGGTGAAAACGTTTCTTTCAGCAAATCTCGATTCTCCATCCTCACGGAAATGGCATGTTCGGCATTAGTACCATAAACTCATTTTTTTTGGAGAATTCAGAGCACCAACGTGTACTTGCATCAACATGAATTGATGGCTGGATAACATTAAATACACTTTTTAGTTAATTATTAAAAAAAAAAGTTGACTATAAATATCAATAGCCAAGATGATGCACTTCAATAAGGGAGTGTATTCCATGCACCGTCAGTGCATGGGTACTTGCAATATGAATGGATGTAATTTTTTTTATATTAAAATATATAAAGAGGTGGATTAGATGAGTGACTATTATTTTTTTAGAGATTAAAATAACCGACAGTGCAAGTGCACTGTCGGTGCATAAAATTGAAGTGAAACATTCATCTCTAATGGTCTTTTCATAAAATTTTAAATGATGATAGTAATAAATAGCTAATTTTTAATAACTATTTAGTTTTTTTTTTTAAATCGAAAAGAAGTTAATCTCAAACATGCTCTAATCCTAACCCATCTTTCTCACAAAAAAAAACAGAAAATAAATAATAAGTCGTCGTCTCTGCTTGCTGATCTCATAGAGCTATTTCATTTCTGTACTGCTTGCTGAACTTAATGATTGAGATACTTCTTTTGAGCAAAAAAAAAAAACAGAGAGATCAGATGGTCCTCTTTCCAGTCATTTTGTTGCAGACTAATTATTATTTTGAGTTGTGGCAGCAAAAAGTGGAGGAGATCGAAGTGTAAATATTTATGACGAGTGCAAAAGCAATTGAGTGTAAGCAAGGCTTGCTTAGAATGCATGTGTACACGCAGAGAACAACCATGTGTCAATGGTCCTCGAATGGTATAGACTATAGAAGCTCCATGTGTAAGAACCAGTCATCTCTTTAATGATTTGTTCTGGAATCTGGAGTATTTACTCCGTCATTCTCAGTTTCAGTGATTGTTCCACTCCAAATTTTACCTAAAATGGGATACTTTTTCAGTTTAAAGTTTCTTTTTTTGAAAAATTTTTGTGTGTACCGGCAGTATAAGTGAATCATCACAGATCTCAATTATTGATATTTATAGGTAATTTTTTTTAATAATAAAAAATATACTTAATGTTATCAAACCGTCCATTCTTGTTGGTGCACTGAATATTTTTATTTTTTTATTTTTTTTGTGAAAAATGAAGTTAAACAAAATAACTCACCTTTAATGTTGGAAAATCCAGCTGAGGAAAAGTCAAGGTTGGAATAGGATGCACCTACATCGAAACCAAATATGGAATGATGTTGGTATAATCGTAAGAAACCCGTAAGGTTCTAAAAACTAGAATTGGGAAGCCTCGAGACCACTTCGCCGATGAACTAGATTTAGGGGAGAGAAATAGAGAAGCCTCTCGTCGGGGCAGGAGAGAGCATGAGCTCTTCTAGGGTTTCAAATAGTTTTGAAACAAAATCCTTAACTATCATTATGGCCTTTAATTAATTGGCTAGTTAAGAACTAAGTATGAAGGACTTCCACAAAAAAGACATTAATGTGACAATAACATGGAAGAATGGACAGTTTAACTGTTGACATCAATTGGAGATGAATATATTGGTTTACATATAATCATTTCAAAAGAAATATTGTTTTTTTTCTTCTTTCTCTTGGATGGCTAAATGTGATTGTGAGTTTTGAATAATATGCACCAAAAACATTAGGTGCATAATTGGCAAAAATCATATGCAATGAATGCATCCTGCTTGTTTGGGTCAAACCTTGGAGCCTAAGCGTAGAAAGGTATAATAGCAAGATCGGGGAGTAGATTGTGCGTCAAATTCAGAAGAATGCTGGTCTGTGGATTTAGAGGAATGGAATTGAAGTTGATTTAATCTAGGGTGTGGAAGTCATGGTTGATAGCACATCAGGTTTTTGTAATAACGATCCACCTCATACTGTTCACTAATCCATCTACTATTAATTGTGGGAAAATTTAGGAAAAACAAGGCTAAGTCTTACCATCAAAACAGTTGTGTTTCAAGCAATATATAGGGAGAATTTCACAAATAGTCACTCAACTATGACTCATTCGACACTTTGGTCACTCAAGTTTCAAATATATCATTTTGGTCACTCAACTATTACACTGTTAATCACTTTAGTCACTTTGTTAATTTTTTTCATTAAAAAAAGGATTAAATATTTGTTACTCCCTGTACTTTGTTGCTGAAAACAGTTCAGTCCCTCACCTTTTAAATTAAACAGGTTAGTCCTTATTCTCTCTAGTTCTCACACAATAGGTCCAAAATGACTATAATGCCCCTCACTTCCTTTTTTTTTTTCTTCTCTCTTTTTAGTTTTTAAATTTTTCTGTATATTTTTTTTTCTGCTTCTCTCTCTCTCTCACGGGATTGGGGATTCTCGGCCATGCCTCCATGATAAGACCACAAAAGCTCCGGTGACTCTGCAGCTCCCTGCTCCAGTTCCCCAACCTCAATTCCAGCTCCGACCAGCTAGCTTCGATCCCATGTCCAACCAACCTGCCTCCACCGAACTCTACTCCTAACCCATCACTTAAACCCCCTTCTCTCACCCTCCTCTGCCTCTTCTGCTCCATGAAAATCCCAACCAGAAATCCTAACACCCAAACCGGATCCGCATCTAACTCCCCACTCGATCCCCAAAATGGATCCGCCACCTAGACAACACCACCACCCCAAACGCTAAGACCCAGGAAGCTATGTCGGCTTCGGAGCCCATAAAAGCTCAAGAACATTATCAGTAGACTAGTCCAAGTCCAAATTTCGATACCCTATTACGGAAGTAGTTGCTCGACGCTCCGTGAAATTCAAATTCTGGTGCTCTATTACTGACTCCATCTCTGGTCTCCTCTCTCTCAAATTTTCCTCATTGTTTTGGTGATTGATGGGAAAGTTTTGGGCTTTTTGTTAGAGTTTTGGGTTTTTGCAGAGGAGACTTCGTGTTTGCTCTCGATGGTCAAGACATTCGATTATGTGCTCTCTGCCTATGAAGGTTTCTGTAGCTTGAAGCAAGTCAGTGACTTCAATTTTGTGTCTTTGTATATTGTGAATTGGTCAATTGGATGGTTAAACAAGTATGTGAGTGGTCAATTAGTTTCAATTTTAGGTCTTTGGGGATTGAGATTTGTGAATTGTAGGCAGGTTGATCTGAAGCTAAAGGTGTGTAGAGGCAATCCGATCAGAAAAGTTTTAGTAAGGGAAGCGAAGGCATTTCATGCTGATACTCTAATTGCATGTTGGGACTTCCAAAACGCACCATAGAATTCGATCATTCGTTTCTGTTGCCAAGTACTGTGCCTGGAAATTGCCCAAAAGTTTCTCTGTTTTCGTTGTCGATAATGGCAAGGTTGTGTTCAAGAGGGAAGAAGCTGATAGCTGTGCACATCAATCACAAGGTCTTGTTTTCATTTGCATCTTCTGGGTTTGGATTATTTTAGTTCAGTGTTTGACTATTTGTTTTACCGACTCAGAAGCGTTAACTTCGTCCCACTCCGGCAGCCGCTTTCTTCACCATCTTTCCTCCATAACTCGATCGAGGCCTCACTATGAGCATTTGGTTTCTGAAACGAGTAAAGAATTGGAGAGATCTGGTTCGCCGCCGGCGAGATAGTTACGACCGGAGCTTCTTCGTCTTATGGTGAGGCGGCACCGTTTCGAGTCTTTGCATAGCTCAGATTGATCGGAATTTCATTTTGTAATGGAAATTTGATTTTTGAAGCTGTGAATTTCTGAGAGGAGAGTGTGAAAAGCTTTGAGGTTCTTTTGGTTTAGAGAGAGAGAAGCAAAAACAAAAACAGAAAAAGAGAGAGAGAGAGATTAAAAAAAGAAAGAAAAATAATATAAAAAAAAGAAAGTAAGGGTATGATAGTCATTTTAGACCTGTTGTGGATCTATTGCGTGAGAATTATAGAGAATAAGGACTAACCTGTTTAATTTAAAAGGTGAGGGACTGAACTGTTTTTAGCAGCAAAGTACAGGGAGTAACAAGTATTTAATCCTTAAAAAAAATACTCCTTGGGTGACTAAAGTGATTGACAGTGTAATAGTTGAGTGACCAAAGTGATATATTTGAAACTTGAGTGACCAAAGTGTCGAATGAGTCATAGTTGAGTGACCATTTGTGAAATTTTCCTCAATATATATGAACTTTGGAAGACTCCGTTCTATATTATAAAGGCGAAAAATCGTTAATGGTGAGTGGACTTTTTTGTGAAAGAAATTATCAAAGAATATAGGAGGGTATCCAACACATCTTAAACATCAATTAACTTGTTCAACACAATGATATTCTGTCAGGAGGCATCCGGGCAATACAGAGAGCTTGAGAGTTTCGTGTGGTGGCAGCGACGATATTGCGGTCCCTAGACTAGGCAGCAGATGGACGGTGACGGCGAGGGGACGAAGCGGCGTTGCAGCTTCTTATTCGACAGCGTCGTTTGTTTTGGTGGATTGCTCGACGGCCCAGTTTGAGGCGATTGAGGGTTCGAGCCCAGGGCGCAGTGCTCTTATGACGGGTTTTGTGACGGCGAGATCCGCAGCGGCAGCGGGTGTCGATAGTCGGATCGTACATGAGGCAGCGGGGACTTGAGTTTGGGTTGGTTCGGAAGTTTCTTCCCAAACCACGAAGATGGGGGAGAGCCGAGGCTGGCCGTCGGAGGAGTTGACAGAACGCTACCCTCTGGTGGCTCAAGAATGGAAGGAGGTGGGTTATGGGCCATGGGACTCTGTCTGGCCGGGCTGCAACCTTGTAGCCTGGCTGGGCTTACTGTTTGGCTCCAATTTTGCTGCAGCTGGTCAACAGTCTCTTTTCTGCGCGGGCGTGCCAGCACCGTTTGGGTGCGGTCGTCGGGGGTGTCCCTTGACCTGACTTCTGTCGAGCGATTGTAGACGAGGAGAGCACCAACCTCGTCGTGGGATTCTTTGTGCCTCGTGGCGAGGACTTTTGCTGAACTTTCTTCTTGTTAACACAATCGATACTCAATATTATAGATCGAGCAGAGCGACATCACCGGGAAATGTTGAGATCTTGCTAAAGCGTGACTTTAGCTTGGCTGGGTTGCTAGGGCGTTACCCTTGCTTGGCTGGTTCTGTAACCGTTGTGGTCGCGGCACTACCGTCGGCTCCCGAGGAGACTAGGACCGAAGCACGTTGACAGAGGGTTTGGTGGCACTGAAGGTCGGCTTCTGAGAAGACTAGGACTAGGAGTGTGATCACCGCTAAGAGAAAGAGAAGGAGAGGAGTTGCTCTTAGAGAGGTTTGCTCTAGAGAGAACTTAGATCATCTTAGAGATGTTGTTGTTGAATGTGAATGTGTGTTTTAGAATGAGAAGAGAAGGTGTTTATATAGGGAAGAAAAAGAAGAGTGAAATGATGAGTGGAAGAAAAATAATGAAAGTGGAATATGAAAGTGATTTGTAAAATATGGAAAAGATAGAGAAATGATGAAATGAAAGCAAGGCATGAAGGTGCAACAACATGGAAGTGATGATGATCTATTAAAGAGATTGTCTTGAAAAATATATCCAAGGAAAAGAAGAAAAGCATCTAGCTTTCTTCATGTGGGTAGGAAACATGAACATGTGAATATTGAGCTGGTTTTAGGTCAGTTTCTGCCCCTTTATTCCTTCAATTATTTCTCCAACAAGCATTCCGAATTTCACTATGACCTCTTCATAAAAAATGTTCCATTATGAGTGTAGATCACCCTGGCAAAATTTCAGAATTTTTGGTATAGTGGTTGGGCCGAAAACGCTGCTGGACCTCTTACAGGTCCAGTTTTCCAGTTTTGCTTCTGTAGAAAATTGGGCTGATTGTTTGAAGGCCTTCCACTCAAAAAAAACTCTTGCACTCTTCATAAGAAATGATCCTTGGGCTGTCTAGAATGGATCTGGAAAGTTTCAGTACATTTCGATTTCATTTGGTTAGTCTGCCACCCCTCCTTCCTTGTCTAGCTCGGTTTTTTCCTAGCCGAAGTAGGAAAATATGCTAAAGTTGACTTGTCATACTTCCATAGTAGGCTTTATTTATCCTCTAAATATATATTTCGAGCTTGTCGACAATATATAGCTTGAGCCACTAATATTGGCTTAATTTCTCCAAGACGTGCCTTGTCAGGCCAAAATGTTCATTTTGGGTCCAAACATTGCCCCCCAGACCTCGAAGTCAAAAGTCTTCGTCTTGACTGAAGAGGTCTTGAATCAGCACTCCTCTTATAATGTCGTTGCTCCAAAGCCACTTGTATTGGCTTGACTAAAATTACTTGAACAGTAGCCTCTCTCCCTCTTAATTATACATAGTGAGCATACATATATTAATCGCCAGTCTTCCTTCGCGAACCATTCTTTGCGAGGCCATGTAATTAAAACCACTTCGCTGCCAACAATTCGCAACCCAGCTTTCGCCACAATTATTGGCAAAAATATTGATTTGACCTCCTCCACTGCTAATACCGTACTAGGCATATTAAATGCCTCTTGTATATGTGCCCAAACCAATACCAATGGCCTCTTAAGTATATTAGCAAGTTCCAGCCACTATTAGGCAAGAACACAATTTTTTGCATCCTCCGCGACGCACAAATTTGAAACTCTTTTTGTATTTTTGTATTTTTTTTTTTATTTTAATAAGACATTGTGAATCAAGGTTTAGACATGCGGCCCAAGTATAGTCGTCTAGACACAAATTTTCTTTCAAATCCTTTGGGCAACCTTACTGAAATGGCCAGGTGGGGGAGGGCGAACAAGAGAGGCAGAATCCATTTTGGCATGAGCTACTCCCACATAGTGGTTTAGGCCCATTTGCACGCACTTCTGGATTCAAGAACCTGTCATGAATGTTGTCCCCTTTCTAGACACCATTTCACATAGGCTATACTTACTAAGATGAGAAAGGTCATAAGTGTGAAGACAGTTCAACAAGTGTTAATAAAAGCCGCCCTTAACCTTAAGGGACCTGAACTAGGCACCAATAAGGAGTTTAGGCCAATATTAACAAAATAGACTTCACCTATTCCGTTATGATTCACAAATGACGAAAATAAAAATGAAAACTGAAAATTGACAGGAAATTTAAAAACAAAGAAAGAAGTTAGCAGCACTATATTTGGCTAACCTCCAGAAGGCCACGGGGGAGGCCATTTATGCTTCATTCCAAGCTCTGATGTATCAAAATTTGTAGGGTAAAAATCCCTCCTGTGAGAGCTTGTAGGAAAAGAACAAAGATACTTCTCGTCGAAGAATTGGAAGCAATTTGGCTCGTAGGAGGAGTAATCTTGCCCCCCAAGTATCTTTGTTGGCATAGAATTAGCCACAAATTGGCCATTATAGACGACCACTTGTTGGTTTGAATTCTCATGATCAAGAGCCTCAAAAACAACAATTAGGTCGCCTAGATCATATTTAATCACCGCTTGGCTATTAGAATTTTTAAGAAATTCCTTTTGGTGATCAACAGAATGAACATGGGCTCCATCTTGCCCCCCATGCATCTGATCAGTAGCCACGTATTTGGCTTGATCAGTGGAGAAATCAGATATTTGTTCAGCGACAATTGTATTGTCAGAAGAACAATCTTGTTGATGACCTTTTCCATGCACAGCCTCTGTGTAAGGCTGTGACTCACCAGTGAGACCCTTAGGTTGATTGCCACCTATAGGCAAGTTAGTCTCATAAATGACCTCTTCGCGAGCAGCTTCTTGATGTTCCAATTTGTCTTGATGCGAACTGACTTGAGTAGCCAAGCTGGAACCTTCTTTGTGCAAGGTCGCGAACTCCAATGAGGTTTGTTTATGCTGGGTCGCAAAGACATTCATCGACTGCTGATGGTTTTCTTGGGCTAGTTCGGTCAAGTCGGCCAGCTGCTCCCAGGTCTGCCACGACTCTTGTTGGGCTGATTGGAAAAGTTCATCCAACCTCTTCTGCTGCGCTGCCAGGACCTTTTTCAAATTCGCATAATACGAAGCATTGTTCTGTTGCAAGATAGCAAGTCGCTCCTCTATGCTCGCATTCTCCGGGACAGGTATGCGCACGAAGATAGGCATGATTTCAGGAATTTCTTTTGGTAAAGATTTTCCTCTGGCATCCCAATGATGGTGAATACAAAAAGACTCTAGTTTAGTCCCACTGGGCGTGCCAAAATGTTTGTTTTGAAGCCCGGTGGTTGAATGTCTTCAAGAGAAAAAAGAAATTCTAACCTTGTCCCATTGGGCGTGCCAAAATGTTTGTTTTGAAGCCCGGTGGTTGAATGTCTTCAAGAAAAGAAAAAAAATTCTAACCTTGTCCCACCGGGTGTGCCAAAATGTTTGGCTCCAATTTTGCTGCAGCTGGTCAACAGTCTCTTTTCTGCGCGGGCGTGCCAGCACCGTTCGGGTGCGGTCGTCGGGTATGTCTCTTGACCTGACTTCTTTTCAAGCGATTGTAGACGAGGAGAGCACCAACCTCGTCGTGGGATTCTTTGTGCGTCGTGGTGAGGACTTTGCTGAAGTTTCTTCTTGTTCACAAGTCGATACTCAATATTGCAGATTGAGCAGAGCGAAATCACCGGGAAGTATTGAGATCTTGCTAAAGCGTGACTTTAGCTTGGCTGGGTTGCTAGGGCGTTACCCTTGCTTGGCTGGTTCTGTAACCGTTGTGGTCGCGGCACTACCGTCGGCTCCCGAGGAGACTAGGACCGAAGCACGTTGACAGAGGGTTTGGTGGCACTGAAAGTCGGCTTCTGAGAAGACTAGGACTGGGAGTGAGATCACCGCTAAGAGAAAGAGAAGGAGAGGGAGAGGAGTTGCTCTTAGAGAGGTTTGCTCTAGAGAGAACTTAGATCATCTTAGAGATGTTGTTGTTGTGTTGTGAATGTGTTTGTGTGTTTTAGAATGAGAAGAGAAGGTGTTTATATAGGGAAGAAAAAGAAGAGTGAAATGATGAGTGGAAGAAAAATAATGAAAGTGGAATATGAAAGTGATTTGTAAAATATGGAAAAGATAGAGAAATGATGAAATGAAAGCAAGGCATGAAGGTGCAACAACATGGAAGTGATGATGATCTATTAAAGAGATTGTCTTGAAAAATATATCCAAGGAAAAGAAGAAAAGCATCTAGCTTTCTTCATGTGGGTAGGAAACATGAACATGTGAATATTGAGCTGGTTTTAGGTCAGTTTCTGCCCCTTTATTCCTTCAATTATTTCTCCAACAAGCATTCCGAATTTCACTATGACCTCTTCATAAAAAATGTTCCATTATGAGTGTAGATCACCCTGGCAAAATTTCAGAATTTTTGGTATAGTGGTTGGGCCGAAAACGCTGCTGGACCTCTTACAGGTCCAGTTTTCCAGTTTTGCTTCTGTAGAAAATTGGGCTGATTGTTTGAAGGCCTTCCACTCAAAAAAAACTCTTGCACTCTTCATAAGAAATGATCCTTGGGCTGTCTAGAATGGATCTGGAAAGTTTCAGTACATTTCGATTTCATTTGGTTAGTCTGCCACCCCTCCTTCCTTGTCTAGCTCGGTTTTTTCCTAGCCGAAGTAGGAAAATATGCTAAAGTTGACTTGTCATACTTCCATAGTAGGCTTTATTTAGCCTCTAAATATATATTTCGAGCTTGTCGACAATATATAGCTTGAGCCACTAATATTGCCTTAATTTCTCCAAGACGTGCCTTGTCAGGCCAAAATGTTCATTTTGGGTCCAAACACTTACCCATTCTCTTTTCCTTTTTTTTTTTTGGGCCCGGTTTGGTTTGGGCTAGGTGGAGAGTGGCAAGGCTTTCTGTTTTTGTTGCTTTGAATAACTGAGCGTCGCTCGAGAGAAGTTTTAAATACACACTCCTAATTACTTAATACACACTCTATACTTAATATACCACCCACTTAATTTTTCATTCTAATATTTTACTAAATACACAACCCAATGTACCTAAAATATCCTTAATCTAAAAAATCATGAAATATCATACTTTTTTACTATATTTAAGGTTACTATTTAATATGATTAGTATGTCTAGTATATTGACATTTTGTAAATGACCATATTGATTACTTGTGTTAGTTATTGAGAAATCCAAAAAGATTTATTATTGTTCCCTTTAAATAGATGCATATAAATAAGTTTTGTGTTATTTGAGCTCTCATCCACCAAATACCATGTTAATCAAGTATAAAATTATGAGTTGAACATTCAACCAAAACTATATCAGTAGTTTCTCCACAGTGGCGGAACTAAAAAGTTGTCATTAGAGGGGCCAAACAAATTAACAATTACAAAGTTTTTTCACCTGTGATGTTTTATATTAGAAAATAAATTGATTAATTACAAATCTTAGAACAAAAAAGAAAATTAACTAAAAAATGGGAGTAAAGCGACATGTTTTAAAAATATTTAATGCCATTGGTTTTGAAATTCTAAATATTATGGTTTCTAACCTCATTTAATTACAATTTATTTAAGAAAAAAAATTAAATTAGATAGTTTCTAACTTTATTCTTGTATTAAATTGAGAAACCATGTATAAAAATTTGTTGTGTTTATCTAACTATTTATAACTATTTATATGTGTAAATATCATTCTCTCAACTCGAGAACGCGCTCCACGCGCTGGAAAAGTAGAGAACACGGTTGCCTGCTTTCGTCCCTATCCGGCTGCGCCTTTGCGCTGGTGATGGCCTCTGGTCTAGCTGAAGCACGATGGGTGCGGCCGGAAGGGTGTCATGTTTCATGGGCGTGTCTTGATCTCGAGAGCTAGGGTCGGGAGGTGGTGAGTTTTTCCTGCTGTTTCAGTCGAATGGGGCGGCTTTGTCGTGGTGGTGGGCCAGGATCGGGGGCGGGTCAGAGCGGCTTTTGGTGGCTGTCTGTTGTCGGAAAGCTGGGTTCGTTTCCTGGCTGGTGTAGATCGACGGCTTGGTGTGTTGTTTGACGGCGATAATTGGTCGCCGGATGCAGATCTTCTCTTGCTCGGTTGGTGTCAGGTAAGGATCACGGCGATTGGCGCGGCCGACCATCGGGAGGCCGATGACGCTAAGTCGACGGCGGCCTGGAGTCAGTGGAAGGGCGGGGCGATGCAGACGCTGATTTGGGCCGAGAGGGTTGGCAAAGACCCACTTGCTGGTTTGGCTTCTCCAGCTGGGATTCTGCCTATGGGCCCAATCTGGGCTGGAGTTTGGCGTTGGGTTCCCTTTGTGGGCCCTGCCTCAGTTTTTATTTTATATTTAGTTGTTATTTACTTATGTTGCTTAGTTTATTTGCGCTTTTTGCGAGTAATAAGTCCCTACAGTAGTTATGTAGGGCTAGTCGGGCTTTGTGCCTGTGTATGCACTCTAAGTGCCTTGTCTGCTCTAGGTAGGCGGTGAGTTTCCGTCAAATGATCACTACCGCTTAGTAGCAGGGTGAGACTAAGTGTCGTCGGATCTATTCTCCGGCGGCAACATAGTAGGAAAGCTATGCTTATGGTAATTATGCTACGTTGTAATCGGGTTACATATTGAGTTATCTTTCCGTTATGTCACCGCCATGTCAAAGCAAATGGAGTAGCGAGTATAGCACTCTTTGCTAGTTGGTGCTTGTTAGAATACATGTGTTCTGTAGAGATTCTTGATACTATTTCAGGAAATACTCTAGATGCTTATTGTAATAAGGGGTTAAGGCTCAATGTCCCCCTCTTGTATTCGACAGTTTTATTAATCAAGGCCTGAGGGCAGCCGCATCAGCCCTTTATTTAAAAAATAATAATAATAATACAAGGAAAATATGACTATAACCCAATAACTTCTTCTAATGCATAGATGTCTGTTTTGGTCATTTAACCTACCTACAAAATCTAATTTGAAATATAAAATAATAGGGATGTGTATTAAGTGATTAGGGGTGTGTATTTAAAATTTCTCGTCGCTCGGCTTTTTATATTGCCCTTGATCGTTGCTGCTTGATGATTGATGAGTAACGATGTACACCATTGAATTTGAATGTCTTAGGTGTCATCGCTTGTCAAGTTGGTTGCTCTGATTTAGGGTTGGATAGGAGTAGGAGTTTCTTATTTTTTTCGCGCGCATTTTCTTTTTTTAGTTAGTTTTTTTGGTTTTTGGTTGCTCTGCTTTTTGCAAGCTGATTTGTGCATCGAGATTAATCCCACCGAGAGAGGCCATTGTTATTATTAATGGAACTTGATTCTGTTTCCCTAAAAAAATATAAAAAATAAATAAATAAATAACTCGTTCAACATTTTATTTATCAAGTTTTTCAAAATCGTAATAAATGGATAACGGTTTTTATCTTCTTCTTTTTTGCTGAAAAGGGATAACTACTTTATTCAAAGCTTTTACTGGTTATAGCCCATGGAAATAGCAGGTGAGAGAGGGCTATCAACCTTTCTATTTTAGCAAGTTCATGACAGATCGTATACCACACTTGAAGTTGATTAGAACGATTAATTTAATGACCTTTAAAGGAGGACATCCATCCATCTAAATCACTGAGAATATACATAATCACAGGACGGATGAAATGAGCTATTACCTAAATACTTCAACTTTGCTAATAGAAGAGACAGAGTACTAACAGAGTCCGACAATAATCAACAACAAAAAGTACTCGGTTCTTGTTTGCATAGTCCAACAAAAATCAACATAAAGTACTCAGATCTTGTTCAATTCCACAAGAAACTACTGAAGACTCCACAACACGAAATTTGCTTCAGTTGGTATCACACATTTGATGACAACTCCAGAATGTAAGTATGGAGATTAGGCTAATAACTTCGATTCTGCAGATGAAAACTACTTTAGGCTATAGGAATGAGTAACATAAGCTACGGGACATGGAGATTTTTCTTTTTATTCAAAACTAGGTGCATGTAGTACATAATCAAGCCTGGAAACGAGTTTAGCCTGCCTTTATGTGTTCTAGTAAATACAGTATAGCCAAACAATCATTTTTGGTGGTAATCAAAAGAGCAATGAAATTTACTTTCTGAACCATCTGAATTCTTTTCAAGTATTAATAAAAATAATAACATATACAAAATCTTACAACAATATAAAATGGTACTAAGATGAAAAAAGTTGCACATTAACCTCATTGAGAAAATTGCCAAATGAGGAAAGTACTTCAATGTTTCAACATGGCTGATGAAACAGACATTTCTCGTAGTGCTTCAGGCTTACTGCCCACATTGCTCAAGGATCTTGATGAATGCTCCAGCAAGTTTTGCGTCTTCTGTGGTAAAAATCTATGCAGCACACCATTCACAGTGTAACGGGCCATGTTTGTGAGGATTTGAACATGACCATCAACGGAGAGAATCACATTCACATTCACCCAACTCGCTGGTATGAATTTGGTCTGCATCAATCATGCTGACTGCAGGCTTCATCTTGACCTTCAACTCCATACTATGCAGAAGGAGAAACAATGAGTCATTTCGCCTAACAACTTAACAAGTATGAGCATGTAAAGAGCAACCAATCTATCAGTCAACTACTGTTTCAATTTGGCCAACTAAAAAGATGATAATGACTAGACAAAAGACTTGATTACCAAAAATAAAGAGCATGAACTTACCTGTTCCCAACTTCTGAACAGGCCAAGTCCAATGAGATGGAATAAAACCCTTGAGTTTTAGTGCAGCAACTAGTTTATGATTCTTGCTGTTTTACCCTACTACATATGACACCTTTGAAGCCTGACAAAAGGTTGAACCAGAATTTGGACTGCCTGCAAAAGTATTTAAGCCAGTATTGCTGAAAATTAGTACACATTCCACAGGAATATAATTGCACTAACAGAGATAAACAACAACAAAATATTTTTTAAAAAAAATGGTAGGGGGAGAGGGACTTGAACTCAGCATTGGACGTCGGATAAACAGGGTAATGCTCCACACATGAATATTGAATTACACTATGACAAAAACTCAAGTGAAGAAATAACAGTACATGTTCAGCTTCATATCTGCCTAAAGAGCTGAAGATGGGAACCAAACAAACCAAAAGCAGATAGAAACCATTTTAGGAAGAACCAAACTTAATTTTTGTACTTGTGTGTGTGTGTGTGTATCACTCTATTTTTAGCTGTTTCTTCAAGTACTCGCTTACAGCATCACAGGCAGTGGACGGAGAACTGATTGTGTACCAAGTCTGGATGCCAATTAACCCCAGAGCTGCTAGAACACCAAGGAAAGGACTGCTATGATGAAGAAGCAACAAGGTCCTACACCGACAAGGCCCTCACACACTTGTTATTCTTAGATGGATGTTCAACCGTACAGTTTCATATACTCCTTAATACATAATAAGTTAGCAAGTTTCAAGATCAAGAGAGATTAGGTGGCTTTTGCAGAACATGATTTGTTCTTGCTAGAAAACCAACTCCCTTACCAAGTCCTCTAGCAGTTGATGAGCTTAAGTGACAAAGAGGACTTGAAGAACACAATCGATGATTTTGTTACAAGGAACATCTCAAAAAAAACAAATCCTGTTCTGCAAAAGCCACCTGATCTCATTTCAATTTGAAACTTGCTAACTTATTATTCATGAGGGAGTATATGAACTGTAAGTTGAACATCCATCTAAGAATAACTAGTGTGAGGGCCTTGTCGGTGTGTAGGACCTTGTTGCTTCCTCATCATAGCAGCCGTTTAGTGTTTTGAAGTCGTCCTCAATGATCTTGTGCAAACTTAACTTGACGGCCACTGTCCAATAAATTTTGTTGCCAGTGCAAGCTTGAACTTTGCCAGCTGACACCTTGCTTTATCATGATGGAAAGGACCAATTGCTACTGCCCTTGCCTCATAGTATTTCTCGAACTTTGGGTGATCTCGGAGTATGTCAGAAACCCTTTGGATCTTTGGTTTAGAGCTTTCAAACTGAGCTAGCCTCACTTCTGCTTCCTTTTATGTTTTTGAACAACTCGTCCTTAGATGACTCGTCATGGATTGTGATGCTCAGTTTTGGAGTTCATTCATGGAAGCCGTGTCTTCGTTTCGTGCCATTTTCAAAATAAGGCAACTCTGGCTTTTTGAGTACTGGTTCTAGTGTTTGTTTTTTTACTATACTTACACATGCCACAAAAACTTGTGGATGAAGAAAACATATAGGGGTTGCTTAGCATATGAAGCTTGGTATCATAAGTAAACAATATTATGAAGAAAACTGTTGCTCTGTACAACTTTAAGGCAAGAAGTTGTACAGGTTTCGTGCCATTTTCCAAGTGCCGGTCTAAATAAGGCAACTCTGGCTCTAGTGTTTGCTTTTATGGTAAGAACCTACATGCCACAGAAACTTGTAGATTAAGAAAACATATATGCACAGCACATTGCTTAGGATCTGCATAAGAAGCTTGGTATCATATGTAGACAATCTCTTCAGCTCTCTTTCTTTTGCCATCCTCCCTATCTTTTTTTTTTTTTTTTCCTTTTCCAAAGCAAAGCTTTGCCACTATTGTAACAACCAGACATTGGTGGGTAACAAAGCAAAGGGCTTGACATGCTATTTTGGTGTAAATAATCTCACATGCTTTGTCTAAACAGAGCCCAAATGATTCCATCTCACGACTTTAGTCAGTATGGCCATCATTTTTGGGTTTGGTCCAAGGGCAGAGATATTTTAAGGGCAATAGGGTTTAGGGTTTAGGGTCTGTATCCTTTTTGAGCTCTATGAGGCTTCACATTCCATCCCATGACCAATTTCCACCTGGGGGCAAAGCATTTCCAAGTTTAGGGCTTTCATAAAAAATTAGAGATAACTAGAGGCTAGAGCAAACCAAAAGTTTGAGATCACCTGTTAGACTACCAAGACTTGTATTTGACGCAAGGTAAAATCTGAAAACTATGGTAAATGAACATAAACAAGATGATTATTTTATTCTAAATAAATAAATGTTGCCACAATAAGCATCATATATACCTACAATCCATCCTTGAAAGTGTTTCAACATTCAATCAATCTTGTACTTCAACTGACTGTCCAAACGGACAACATATAAGAATCTTCAATTGTCTCTGAACCAACTTTTGACAAGGGCCGAAAGCTGACATAACATATTCCTAACTAGTTAAGGGGACCAAAAAAAGTGAACTCATTGCTTAGCCAGTAATATGCGTTGATAGAAGAATATATCGATATGACTAGTTCTGTGAAAGTTCTCGGCTGCGCCTGGCAGCAGCAACAACTGCATTCATCAATATTCCACGAAATCCACCCTTCTCCAGTTCATGAATGCCAGCAATGGTAGTTCCACCAGGTGATGTTACATCATCTTTTAGCTGACCTGGATGCTTCCCAGAACTAGTAGCCATAGATGCTGCTCCTAATACCTGAAAAAAAAAAAAAGAAAAAAAAAAAGGAATTTAAGACAAATTAAACAATCAGATTTCCTCATAACAAAGAATCCAAGAAGAATAAATGGAAATTGCATAATGAGGAATGCTCTGAAGAATCAACGGAAATTACGTTGATTCTAGAAAAGAAATGAAAATTTTAGATTTATCTTTCAGATTTTAAAGCCACTGAATATTCATAAAGAGTTTGAGATTTAAAAACTATTTCAATTCTTTATTTACTTTGTGTGCGGGTAATAGGGTTTAACTTCTTAAAGTATAGAGATTATCAACTTGGATATATTACATGCAGTATGTCCCTTTTGTGCAACTGCATTGTCAAAATTTTGAGAAATATAACAGGCACATGTCATACACACACATATACACGAGGGTGTGATATCACGCAACTGCTTTAATATGTCATTTGACTTACAGTTTGAGATGCTAGACCCAATGCAAGTTCTCGTGGTAGACCTGCAGCAACTCCTCCATCTGCCAAAGCCTCTATAGCCAAATATATATATGCAGGACCACTGCCACTGTAATTTTCCAAGACATATTAATCAACACTTTATAACTCAAAAAGCTTGAATGAGAAACATAGCATTCTCAGCAAGATGCAGGGAAAGAGGAACACAGAATTATCATTTCACTTATTTTTGAAGTTGTGTAGTTGCAATAAGAGAGAAAGTAAAGATACTGTACGGTATGAGTTTATTTCATGTCTTGAAGTTACATACCTTAGGCCAGTAATTGCATCAAACAACTTTTCATCGGCTTTCCATATCTTGCCTACTGATCCAAATAATTCAGCTATTAAGTCTCCATCTTGTTCAGTTGCAGCTCCTCCCAAGCTCAAAACTGTTTGAACATAGGATTAAGAACCTCACCATATTCATTCCACTTATACAAACTCTGAACACCAAATTAAAAATAATATAAAAGGGCAAAGCAAATTAGAAGAATGAGAGGCAAAAGTTTGAAAACCCATATAACCATGAAGTTTATGACAAAATAAAACAGATAATTGAGGAAATATCATATTATAAACTTGTCACTCAACCAAATGCAGTAAGGCAATCCGCATTTTTTAAGTCTTCTCGCCACTGTCACATGTCAGACCACCATGTTTTAGGGTGGATGCTCTCTTATTGCAAGCTTTTGTTGAACATATAATGAGAAAGGAAATAGTGTGGGGTTCAGTATTGTTAAAGTCTGCTACTTATCCTCATAAATGAACATATTAACTATAAAAATAAGAGATTGGTTCTCCAAAGGATAACGTGTTCAGCCCTACACATATCCTTTGCTGGAAGCTAATAAATTTGGAACACTATCCGTTTACTACTCATAGCTTACAAATAAATAATATCATTTTACACAATTTTGTTTTTATTGAGCGCCTAAGCCTCAGATTTAAAAATAAAATGATAATAATTTAAAAGAAAAAAAACACAACAATAAAAAAATAGTTGAAGTACCTGATGCTGCAACACCAACAGCAGAAGGAGTATTGGGCATTACCCTGATAAATCGGCTGTGACCGGCCCAATCCTGAGGAAGACGGAACAAATTGGTTAGGCAAAATACAACAAGCCTGAAGGCTAAAGACTTTGAAATTTCACACATTTGTAAGAAAGATTGTGAGCTCAAAGTCATATGTAAAACTTAAGAAAACAGAACTAAACACATGAACCATGAGACGTATACTCATACAGCAGGTAGAAATCAATGCACAAAAGCATGAGCAAATAGGAAACAACAATGAGCAGCAATACTCTTTCAGATTATGATTTCCAAAGCTGAAGATGAGAGTAATAGGATGGTGAAAGTGAGAGAGACCTGGAGATCTTTCAATTTGACTCCAGCTGCAATTGAAACAAGCAGCTTCTTTGTGGAAAGCAATGGCCTCAGTTGCAAGACTACATCTTTAACTGCATCAACCATTCTATTCAATTTTTACTAAAACAAAAAACAAACACCCAGAATCAAGAAACGTTTGTTTACATACCAACTTGAGGTTTGACAGAGAAAATGAGGATATCACTCGCTTCAACCACCTGTTATCATCACACATCTTTTTAACAACACAAGTCAAAAAATAAAAAAGGACAGACATGATGATGATGATGAGAGGAGAAGGGACCAAACGTCGTCGTTGCGAGGGAGGAGGTGGACGCCGAAGGACTCAAAGGCTTGGCGTCGAGCGGTGCTGGAGTGGGAGGTAGCGATGCGATTTGGGGGGAGAATGCCTGATCGGACGACACCTCTGGCGATGCTCTCCGCCATTTTACCTGCTCCGATGAAGCCAACCTTGTACGTCTCCGTCGGGATGGGTAGCGCCTCCATGGTCGGAATATCAGCTACTTTGTTTTGAAAACCTCTATGTGTCACTTTGTTTTGTATTTGGGTATTTGGTTTTAGGAAAAGAAAGATATTTTTATGGTGTGGCGAGTCGAGTGTATTCAGTGCACCGATGTGCAACGGAAACAAAGGTTGAATGACGTCAAGTAAATTTTTTATTATTGAAAAAAAATTATTTATTGAATTTGATGATTCACTTGCACTAGCGGTGCATAGAAGAATTTTCCGTCAATATTCAGCGGATGAATAATACATGATCAAGCATAGAGACGTGTTTAGTCTGCCTCTGAAAGAGCAAAGAAATTTACTTTATGAACCATCTGAATTCTTTTCAAATATTCATAAAAATGATAACGTATACAAAATCTTACAACATTCTGAAATGGTACTAAGGTGAAAAAGGTTGTACATTAACCTCATTGAGAAAATTGGCATGTCAAAAATGAGAGAAGTAGTTCAATGTTACAACATGGCTGATGAAAGAGACATTTTTCGTAGCGCTTCAGGCACTGACTGCCCACATTGCTCAAGGATCTTGATCAATGGTCCGGCAAGTTTTGCATCTTCTGAGGTAAAAAAGGTATGCAGTACACCATTCACAGTGTAACGGGCCACGTTTGTGAGGATTCGAACATAACTTTCAATGGATAGAGGACAATCGTATATAACTACACATTCATATTCACCCAACTCGCTGGTATGAATTTGGTCTGCATCAATCATGGACACTGCAGGCTTCATCTTGCCCTTCAAATCCATACTATACATAAAGAGAAACAATGTGTCATTTGTGCATAACAAGTATGAGCATGTAAAGAGCACCAATCAGTCAACTACTTTGTCAGGAATCCAATGAACTTGATAATAACCCAGCCAATTTGGCCAAAAAGAAACAAGATGATAATGACTAGACAAAAGACTAGATAACGAAAAATAAAGAGCATGAACTTACCTGTTACCAACTTCTGAACAGGCCGAGACAAATGAGATGGAATGACCCTTGAGTTTTAGCGCAGCAACTAGTTTATGATTCTGGCTATCTTTCCCTACTACATATAGCACCTTTGAAGCCTGAGCAAAAGGTTGACCCAGAATTTGGACTGCCTGCAAAAGTATTTATGCCAGTATTACTGAAAGTGTACATATTCCCCAAGAATATAGCTGGACTGACAGAAATCAACAACAAAAATCTTTAGAAAATGGCTACAAAAGGAATCAAAGGGGGAGAGGGATTTGAACTCAGCGTTGGACGTCAGGTAAATAGGGTAATGCTGCACTAGAGCTACATGCACCCACCAGAATAGAAATTCTTTATTCTGCAACAACCTCTATGAATAACTTTCACCACTATATCTCAGCACTCTCTCTACCCATAACAAACAGATGCAAAAACAGTGTGTCCAGAATATGAGTATAATACATGTGGGAGGGGGGGGTGTTGGGGGTTGGATTGGGCTAGGAACCCCCTATGTTGCAAACCGCAACCCATACGTCACTTTATAATTCATATTTCTAAAACCATTCCATTGTCCTTTCTCGTCTTCTTCTTTTGTCTCTGTCTTCTCATTTTCCGTGCTCTTCTACCGGGTCAACATGTCTGCCATCTATTGTAACTAATGGCATTCAAGAAAATCCAACAGCAAAAGACATACATTCAAGAAATATCTCATCAGCCAAACAAATGGCTATGGCTCAATTGACCTCATAATCAAATAAAACTTATCCCCTCCACATACATATCCACCGGCACAGATCAGTCTCGGATACTGTGATTTAAAGATATCATACTCCTAAATCTTATCCACCTCTTCTCTCCAACAGTCTAACTCAAGGAAGACCAATGAATAGATCAGTCTCGGATACTGTAATTTGGAGTTATCACACTCCTAAATCTTATCCACCTCTTCCCTCTAACAGTCTTAACTCAAGGAAGATCATGAATACTACCCGCATATACTTCTAAATTTCTATTCAAATTTCATACTTGGGTTTCTTGTGACCTTAAAGGATAATGTCTTCTTCCTCTCTGAAGCTGCATAGGGCAAAAAATTTATTAACCCTTTTCTTCCTTCTATACTCTCCATGGACAGCCTTATTGGCTGAAATTGCATGAACTTCCAAGATCATATTCTGTTTCTAGTAGTGAGGCTTGAAGAATTCTGCTAGTGGGGTTGATATCTTGACAGGGAAGACAATTTGTGTTCAGAGGAGACTAGTTCTATAGAGAGCAATCAGAGTAAAGTGTTTGGGTAATTGTCGAGAGCAAGGAGTGTAAACTCAAACCCCTAACCATATTAACTTTGTATATTAATAATTTTAATATTCCTTGAACTAATATTTGACTTCTTAGGATAAGAGTAGCCATATATTCTGAGACATCACTTTTAGCTTTCACCTCTGAAAATTTAACCTCCTCTGATTCCCTGAACTAATATTTGACTTCTTAGGATAAGAGTAGCCATATATTCTGAGACATCACTTTTAGCTTTCACCTCTGAAAATTTAACCTCCTCTGATTCCCTCTAAGAAATAATCTGTTTTCTTTTTCATACAAAAAATCATTTCTATAAAAAAATATATAAATAAAAAGCAGTTTATAGTGGCAACATGAACAAAATAGGAGGAGTTTTCCAGAATTACCGTTGATTGCAACTCATAGAGAAAGTAGGTGTTTGAGAAATACATACCTTTGATAGTTTTTCTTTCAGTGAAGACATGTTTACTGACTGAATGATGCATGCACTTTGACTGGTGACAGAATCATTCAGAGATAATCTCTGGACTGATCCTGTCAGAAGAGTTTGCACCACTGGTACACAGGCACGTCTAAAACAATCATCAAAAACAACTGCACGGGTTGTTCTGGATATATAATTTCGGATGGAATTTACTTTATCAAGATAACCATGTTTATGAAAAGACTCCAGTCCATCAACGATCTGTTCAAGCAACAAATTGACAAAATTAAATTTGTGATAAAATAAACAAATACATCAAAAATAAACTGCATACTGTATGCCATGATGACAACACTTGAATAGACACTGATTGAACCTGACAGTGAAAACACCCTATAATCCTATATACATATCACTAATGAAACATTCCACTAAACATGTCACATGTCAGCTTAGACAACAAGTTACACACAGCAAAAAAGATTAAAAAATAATAATAAAAGAAAATCAGAAAAGAATCTATATGGTTCCTATAAAACTAGGGTGAAATTATATTGTAAGTTATCACCTGAGTTCCAATATTCAATAAAGTAATGAAAACTTAATAGGAAAACTAAAAAGTGAGGATAAAATAAATGTGCACTTGATATTGTATAATAAATGCAATTGATACATTACCAGCCAAGAAACCCCTGATAGATCAATGGCCTTCAAGGAAAGAAGCTCCAAGAGTCTCTCAGGTGTTGAGATCATAAACTCAGGCTCCGAACTCTTC
Organism: Rosa rugosa; assembly: GCF_958449725.1. NCBI lineage: Eukaryota > Viridiplantae > Streptophyta > Magnoliopsida > Rosales > Rosaceae > Rosa > Rosa rugosa. The sequence goes on from NC_084825.1 coordinate 19,733,841, forward strand.
AGACTATTTACACAACAAAATTTCAATCAGAAAACAGATTAAAGGGAAGTGAAAAACAGTATACCAGAGCATATGACTGTAATGCATAGAGAAAGACAACACTCTGTGCAAGCAAGGTATATGAAAATGCATTATGGTGCAGAGAGAGAGAGAGAGAGACAGAGAGAGAGAGACAGACAGACAGAGACAGAGACAGAGAAACAGAGAGCCAAGCATAAATATGTTGTGAATAAGATACTTGAGTAATGAACTATGTTACCAACTACCATTGAAGTGATTATGACATACAGATGAACATACTTCTATTAACAGTGGCAATTTCATTTCACCACAATGTAATGAATATAAATGAATCGGGAAGTAACACACAATCAGACATATATGGTGCACTTAACATCTAGTTAAAACTAAACCTGAGCTGCCACTAAAGGGCCATCAATAATTGGGCCCTCAAACACAGACAATTTTGCAAGGCTTCATTATAATTATCAATCATGAATACAGTTCTTTAATTGGATGAGAAAATAAAAGGGACTACACTCTGTCCTTGAGTGTATTAACTCCAAAAAGTAACTATCGGCTTAAGATAATAAGAAGGAAGACAAACTTCTATAAATCACTAAACAAAATATATCACCAAAATGATGTGGGTGCCTATTTTAATATATCAGAGTCGAGCTTTACCCTTGAATCTGGTGATCTAAGGAAGCACCTGGGTGTATACTCACTGTATGTATTCCAAGAACCTTCAAAGGTTTGCACACTGAACGCACCTGATGACCATAACCAAGGAAAAAAATAATAATCAAACAATCGAATAAATGAGGATTAAGACATGCAAGTTTTTTCCTTGTTTCAATGGATTAGAGCACCACAAAGGTATGTGAACCAATGCGAATGGTATCAAGTATTATAGCCTTATAGGCGATGTGTAACAAATCATGCTTAAATGTTTTTTTTTTTTCATGCACCCTTTTCAGGGGGTCACTTTTATGGAGGCAATACTGAAAGTAAAGGTGTTGTGCCACTCAAAGTCAGCTTTGCAGTATTCACTTCATAATTGCCTAAGGAATTAAGAAAAGATGTTCAATTGAAGCAAAGGAAATAGAGATTGATGATTGCTAAGCTTCTAGCTGATACACACCCTGGCTGCTTTCTCCTGAGATGCAACAAGGAACAAAAGAAATGGACTGGTGGCTGGCGGACCTTCTTCATCCTTTCTAGAAATTGAATCAGCAGCACTGGAAACAATCCAAGCAATTTGCTCTATTGTCGAAGAAGTTCCACTTGTCTCTAATATATCCTTTCCAGCTGAATAACATTTCCAAAACTCAACTCCCCAGGTACTAACAAATAATGGCTTGTCCTCCTCATTACTGTAGGTACCATCACAACGCAGTGAATTCTCAATTTCATTCAAACACCGAATCAGATACTTGGACGGACAATCTGAGTTTTTGCAGGCCTGTTCCTGTTTCCCACTCAGCTGAGTCTTTGTCCTAACCGAGTCAATTCTGCTTCTCTGCACCGCACTATCAATAGACGTAAACGGGAGTGATTTCTTCTGCTCGTTCTTCAAACTCGTTACCTTCATATTCTTCAGCCCGGGATTCTTTGCCTTTTCATTCTTTCTAATAATTTCTTTACATTTTTCCCTGAGAAACTCACTCTCATCCCTATGTGGAAGCATGACTTTCTTGGTTTCTTTCTCAAAATCCTTTCTTCCATTCCTGTCATTGAAGGGATCCTCTAGCGTAGGAAGGCTAAAGCACATACCCTGTAATTTCACAATAGAATATACGTCGTAAATTATCAATGATTTTACTGAAACAATGTCCATTCTTCACCTATACTAACAAACTAACCAAAGCAACAGTAAAATATAAATCATAGCAGAAAATAACAAATACAAATAAGAAGCTCAGGTGCCTGATTCTACAAACGAATTCAACAAAACCCAATATGCTCTATGCTTAATTTTCCACCAAAAACATACCATTTTTTTTTTTTTTTTGCCATAAGCCCATAACATAGAATCAAGTTGGAAAACGAATAAGAAGAATAGGTAAACGACGTCGGATTGAAGTAGTACCTGGCATTTGCGGCGTTTGCCGGACTGGCGGCGCTTTTTGGCGGCGATAATGGAGGCGACGCGAGCGGTAACGGAGGAGGAAGAACGGTCATCCTTGCGTAGCTTTTTCCTGTTGGCCTTGTTTAGCTTCTTCCTCACTGCGTCGTCACCTTTCGCCATTGAAACGCGCTCAGACTCGGCTTCTTCTTCTTCTTCACTACTTGGGACTTGGGAGAGGTCGGCGGTTTATAGTTTGTGCTTTCAGAGGCGAGGGTAGTTTGGTCACTTAGGTTCTGCTGGAGAGACACCGCTGTAAGCTGGGCTTTTTATTTGGAAACGCACAGATAATCTTTGGACACCCACACTTCTTACGCAAGACGACCCAGTACTAAATAGTAAATAGATCCGGTGAGAGGAAAGAAATTATTGCACTACTGTTTTGAAGGTAATTTGATTGACGGTATGAAGGGTTCGACAAATGTTTCAGTCCCCACAGCCCACCTATGGTCAATTGGTTATTCAGAATAATCGACATCTAGAAGGTTACGGGTTCAAATTTCATTAATATCATGAAATGTGTGGGATAGGAAAAAAAATTTTAATAAAGGGTGGTGCGGCTGCCCTGAAGCCTTGATTAATGAAATTGTCGAATACATGCAGGGACATTGAGCCTAAACCCCTAATTACAATAAGCATCTAAAGAACGTCTTGAAATGATATCAAAAGTCTCTACCAAATAAATGTATTCAACTAAGCACTAACTAGCAAATAATGCATTACTGGCTACTCTATTTGCTTTGACATAGCGGTGACATAACGGAAAAATAACTCGATATGTAACTCAATTACAACATAGCATAATTACCATAAGCACAACTTTCCTACTATATTGTCGCCGGAGGATAAATCCGACGACACTGAGCTTCACCCTGCCACTAGGCGGCAACGACCATTTGATAAAGTAAGGAAGTCGCTGCCTACCTAGAGCAGACAAGGCACTTTGAGTGCACCCACAAGCACATAGCCCGACTAGCCCTACACAACAAGTATAGAGACTTATTGCTCGCAAAATGCGCAAAACAACTAAACAACCTAAAACAGTAATAATATTTAAAAAAAAAAAAAGTAACAGCCTGGGCAAGGCCCACAAAGTGAGCCCAAACCCAAGCACACCAGGTAGCAAGGATATAACAGTCGCTGGGGAAGGCCCAGCGCAATTCTGACCGTACACCGGCAATGGATCGTTGCTGCCTGCATCGAGCCGCCACCTGCGTCGGAACACCACCTATAGCAAACCCTTGCTGGCCTCGGACCACCCTCCAACACAGGACACTATCCCTTGCCTCGAATCGGCCCCGCTTGAACCATACCACCACTTGCCTCAAGTCGCCACTGCCAGCGCCCCCCCAATATGATTGGCCTGAAACGATGCTCTACACGCCACCCTCCTCAAATTGGAATTGGGAAAACTCACATCTCCAAAACAGAATAGAGAAGCCTTCGACCACCATCCCCGTCCAATCCGACTATGAGTCGCCCCCTCGGATCTCACCTCCTCAGCCCATTCGACCCTCCACCTTGTCCTGCCAGAACTGAAACTCGACCATTTGGCGGCTGCAATCCCTCCTACCTCCTGGCACCAGTCCCCTCAATCGAGAACGAAACCACCCCGATCTTAGGAACCCCTTTCACTCAACAACAAATCCCGTCCGACGACGGCATCCATGGACGCGCTGTCGGACGGAGGCTGGACAATGTTTTCGAAAACCTTAGCCCGAGAGCGCTAAGAGAGAGAAAAAAAAAATGTAAAAATTTTTCCCGGCAAAACATATTTTCGTCCAATCAAATATCAACATACTCAATACTTACATTAGTCCGTTTAGAACATTGCTTATGTTATCTCCATTGTCTATGGTGCACATCGCTTTTCTACCACATTCACTCCGGTGATATTTAATCATATTGAACTCCGATTCTATTGACACTTCCATAGTTCGACTTGAGTGGAGATGGATCAAAAGGCAACAAAAGAGTTTATGGGGGTGCTGATGATAATCATCGTAAGGTTTATTGGGTGTTCTTATGAAATTGGGAAATCACCATTGGAGCTTCAATTATATGATGATCAAGGAGAATTGGGATGGTGATAAAACACTAAATTCTTCCACATTGCTACTATGGTAAGGAGAAGGATGAACAAAATTGATGGTTTATTTGATCGGTGGTGTGGTGATCCTGAAATTATGAAGGTAATTGCCAAATATTTTTTCCAGGTCGTTGTTTACTTTTCAGGAAAGTCCTAACATTAGAATTCTCCTCCTTGTTCTTTTTCCCTCTACTTCTATCGATTGGTTGTTGGATTTGGAAAAACTTTGTAATTACCAGATAGAACAAAATGATTAAAAACCTGCTTTGTAAATGGAATAGTCACGTTCAAGTCAACACAACCATTGCTAACGCAGTGTAAACCTCTCCACTGAGGAAACTTCACTGCGTGGCTTATCACGTAGCCAACACGAGAAAATCAATCCACTATAAGTCAAATGAGTTTACAGTTTACAAGTAGTGTTGTTCACAACAATCACTTTCACTTAGCAATTAGCTTAACTTGTTTTACAACTGTTCTAACTCCTAACTAAATTATCATACTAACAAATGAGCCAATCTTCCAATCTTCCTTGCACTCACAGTCTCACTGATCTTGAGAATGAAGTATGCAAATGACAGAGTATGCAAGGGAGAGAAACATATAACACGCAAAGAGAGTTTTTCAGAAAATGATTTGAGTAAACATATGCAGCACTTAATATGACAAGTTTCGATGCTCAAAAACTCTACTTGTTAAAATCAGTTTCGAAACCTTTTATAGGGGAGCAAAACTCCCCCTCACCCAAATCTCTTTTTCATATCAAACAAGATAAACAAGGAAAGCTATTAAAACTGATTTCGATAAACACTCAATACTTTCTAACTGTTTGCAAATCCAATCTATATTTGATATGCATATCAAAAACCTTTTAATGCAGATAAGTATCTCAAATCACTTAATCGATATGCATATCAATTTCAAAATCATATTTAATGATATGGAATGAATACCACTTTTAATTCAAGATCAGTGAGGCGATTCTCCTTGATTTCCTCTTCATGATCTTATTCTGCAAACTTCTTTTTGTTTCCTTGAAACACCGGGAAAATAGGAGAATTACTCTCCTAGTTCAGTATAACCTCTCGTTTCCTAGTGTCTTTGGGAATGTGTGTGTTGAATGAGAATAGCCCAACATACTTACAAACTTGTTGAACCTCGACAGATTAAAGTTGTTATGTTTGTTATTGGTGGTCTTAAGGCTCCGGAATTTGATGGTTTCCCTACTATCTTTTATGGAAAATACTGGAAACCATGTGGTGAAGAGGTCATTCTCTTGGTCTAAGGCTTTTTATGAAGAGAGAGTTCCTGGTGGTCTTACTTCTCTTCTCACTCTGGTGCCAAAAATTTATATCCCCAAACATGAAACATTTGCATCACTTTCAACCTAGCTATTAGTCTTCGCAGTACCATTTACAAAACTATTACTAAAATCGTTGTGGCTAGGATCAGGCCTCTTTAAAGTTTAAACCAACGGATCAGTCTGTAAACACGGAAATCTGAAAGCAAAGAGAATGCAGACACGTGTACAAAAATAATAATTTTATTAATTTAAGTGCGGGTTACAATCTTTGGTAATCCTCTGATTCGATCTCCGACGATGAATTTCGCTCAAGGGCTTGACGCTTGATCTTGAATGGTATGATGATCACGAGAGTTGACACGTGACGAACACTTTGACTTGAGGTTGGTGAGGAACCGGCTATTTGGCAGCTTGAGGGTTCTTCACACGTGCTTGGGAGGCTTCAGAGATTTTGAGAGTGTTTTCTTCTCTTTTTCGGCCGAAGTCCTTCTCTTGATTTGAGAGGGGGTATTTATAGTGTCGGCGTCTCTCTCAATTTGGAATGCCTTGATGACACGTAATTAATTGTATTTTCCTTAATTACGTAATCAAATCAATCAGTCTTAATTAACTGATTTAATCACGACTATTAAGGAATTAACCAATTAATTTGATGGCTGATTTTAATTGTATTTCGTTAATATCACAATTAAATCAATCAGTTTTGATTAACCGATTTAATTATGACTATTAAGAAATTTAGCCAATTAATTGGATGACTGATTGTCGTCTTGATTATCAATTTAAATAAATTGATATCTAATCAGCAGACGAGATTTAATACTTGATTTGACTTGGAATCAATTGATTTAATTTGATTGATCCGCTTTAATATCAATTGATTTAGCCGGAACAAATTCATTTATTGCCGTCGGGCCTTTCATGTGTCGCCAAGTGTCATTCTTTGAGTCTGCATGATTTTGCTGACTCACAAGCCACGTGAACATTTTGTGGGACCCACATGCCAACTAAATTTGTTCGGTCATAATTTTGAGTGTTGACCGAATTATCTAATGAATTTATTTTCATTAAATTTTTAGTGTCTACACAGTCCTAGTCAAGTGAGTTTTGACGTCCATGACAGGAATATTTTCAATAATAGCTTGATCACTATTCTTGAGTCAGAGATTTTGACACTACCTGTTTTTACGCTTTTGAAGAGTAAAGGAACAACATAAGGATTAAGGGGAAATGATCATTTACCCAATTTTAGCTTAAAAATTGCCCACTTACCCAAACACTTTAAGAGATTGCCCACTTACCCAAACACTCTAAAAGATTATTTCCCTAATACCCAATTAAGTATTTTTTTAATTCATTTTTATTTATTTTTGGGACAATTTTACCATCTCCTTCTTTGTCACTTTGAGAAAGAAGTCATTGGAGACATTGCTTGACTCCGGCGACTGGTGACCCGATGCCGGCGACCGGTGACCGGAATCAGGCTACAGGACTGGTGACCGGATTTCGACGTCTGAATTTATTGCCCCCTAATAATACCCACTAACCATATTATTGCTCCCCAGTAATCATATTATTGCCCCCCAATACTCAAATTATTGCCTCCCAATAATCATATTATTGCTCTCCAGTGAATTGCATAAACTCCCAAAACCAAAATGAATACACTACAGGCACAATTGATCAATTTATATGCATATTATTGCCTCCCAATACTCATATTATTGCCTCCCAATAATCATATTATTGCCCCTAATAATCATATTAGTTCCCCCCAATAATCATATTATTACCCTTCAATAATCGTATTATTGACCCCAATAATCGTTTTATTTCTACATATCTTCTCATACTTTTCAATGCAAACCAGTAATCACATATTCAGATTATGATCCCTCGGCAGAACCCTAATTTGGGTCTCTGTCTCCTCTCATTTCCTTCTGTCCCGTTACTTAAAAAAAAAAAAAAAATTGGGCACCCAAGTCCCCTTTCTCCCTTCTTTTAGTAAATGACCCAACAGTGAAGCAAACCCTTCTCACAATCTCACTGGCTACACGTCATCTTCCTCGCAGTACCACCACCTGGAAAGCTACACAGCTACATACTGCTATTCATTCCTATGTGGATTATGGAGTAGCTTTTAATTCCTCTGGCTCCATCTTTTACCATGCTCATCTTCTCTAGCTGGCTCTGTACTTCGTTATCGATATGATCGGATCTCTAAGACTCTCATCTCTTTTGTGCTTATTTACAGTTGCAGACCCAGGACTGAAAGTATCTTCAACAGTGTCTTGGTCCTCATGAAAAGCCTCTCCCCTCCAACAGCATCCCGGCGCCGAGACGGTTGCTCCAACGGCGGATCTGTGAGTGAGAGAGAGAGAGACAGAGAGACAGAGAGAGAGAGAGAGACAGAGACAGAGAGAGGAGAGAGAGTTTCAGTCCGGCCTCGACCCGAAAGAAGACCCGACCGGAATTTCGGTTACCGGTGAAGACAAAAAGGCGGACCACCGGCGTTTGGTTCTTCTCCTCAGCGGCGATCTACTTCTGATCTTAGTTTCCCCGTACGACAATGGACGACCACAGAACGAAGCCTGAACTTCAGCCGGTTTCTAAGAATTTTTGGTGACCGGCGACGTCAATCATCGGCGGGCACCAAGGCTCTGGGCTGGGAGGGAAAGGGGAGAGAGAGAGAGAGGAGCAACACACTCCGTGCCAGAGAGAGAGGAGAGAGAGAGTGTGTGGCATGCTTTTAATTTTATAATGAAAATTTGTCTAAAATAGTCTTTTTATTTTTAAATGGGTAAGTGGGCACAATAATCTCTTACTGGAGTAAGTGGGCAATTTTGAAGCTGAAATTGGGTAAGTGGTCACGGCCCCTTAAAAATACTGTATTGTGGGGTGAAAATTTTTTGAAACAATTTTAGTAACTCATTAAGGAGATGACACGTTTACTTACTTGGAATGAAAAATAATCATGAATCGGAGACAACTGGAATGGGAGAAGAAAGGAATCGGTATTGATTCCGGAGGAGTTGATTCCTAAACCCATCTCCCCCCTTCGTAATCAAATTCCTGAGTTTTCAGGAATCGATTCCTTATAAGGAGGTGAGACCTACACCTATTCTGATTCCTTCATGTGTTAGTAAACGGATGAATACTTTTTACCGGAAATCATTCTGATTCTTTTATGTATTAGTAAACGCAGGAATAAATGTACCCCGTAATCATTCACTCCCATTCCAAGTAAGTAAACATGCCCTTCTTGTTTAGGAGGAGATATCTTGTTAAGGTGAAGATATCTAGTCGAGGTGGTAATATCAGGTCGCGCGAGGTGGAAATATCTGCTCGAGACGGGAATATCTAATCGAGGAGGAAATAATTTGTCGAGAAGGATCTCGATAGGACGGTACCCTTCAAAAAGGATCCTAGTGAGGAGAGATTTGCATAAGGAAAGATCTGAGTGAGGTACAATCTCTTTGAGATACAATCTATTCGAGACACAATTTCTTCGAAGAACAATCCTCTCAAGGTGAATGCGAATGAGGGTGCAGAATCGGTTAGCGGGCTATTTTTAGCTCATCTGAGTCTGAAGCAAGCGGAATCACTTTCCCACGTTGTTTAAAGAGTGGCGTCATGAATCCACTCACGCATGACTTACAGACCAAGCACATCACTACGTGCACTAGTCGGGATATTCGCTCGAGTTCACATATAAATACTTGGCAGAGTGAACATTCGAGCTAAGCAATCCACCCCATCTACAGTCACTACAAGTCTACAACTCAAACCATTACTGACTCAGTCATTGGAGTGCCTTTTGTAGGTACCCCTCCCTTTTCAAGCCCAACTTGCTAGAAAGGTTCTAAAAATCGGCCTAGGCGGCGCCTCGATACCGTTCAGATTTTAGGCTAATCGATCGAGCTGGGCGCCGGGCTGAAAGTCGGCTGCCTAGTCGGGCTAGGCGGAGCCTAGGCGGCCTGGGCGGAGTAGGCGGGTCGTCCTGGGCGCTGGGCGCTGTGCGATTAGGCGCTATTGCCTTTTTTTTTTTTTTTTTTTTCTTTTCAAACTCAAATGGGGTAAAACATCGATCGAACTCAAAGTCTCAAAGTCGAAGCTTAAACTCTGTCGCCGTCTCTCTCTCTCTCTCTCTCTTCAGCACAGCCTCTCTCCCTCTCTCCGGCAAAGCCGCACAACCTCTCTCCTTGAGGACCTTGAGTCCTTGACTGACACTCTCTCTCTGTCTCATGAATTTCTGGTTTGAATTTCTTGGGCGTGTTATATTTGTGGATTGTAGAAGAAGATGAGAGAAAATTGATGAGGAAGAAGATAGATGAGGAAGAAGACAGATGAGGATTGAGGAAGATGAGGATAGATTCTTCTTCTTTTTTATTGAAGAGTCCACGTGATAGATGAGGAAGATAAGTGGTTGGGGTTTTTCTTTTGCTCTTTTCCCTTTGAGAAAGAAGGTGTAGACGTGTAGTGACTAGTGATTGGCAGATGGCAACTATCATTATCAATTAATCTTCTATTTTTTTTTTTTTTTTTTTTTGAGAAAATCATTATCAATTAATACTTAATAGGTTAGAATAAGTTATGCATTATTAATAAGCATGTATTATTAATAAGCATGCATAATATTATGTAATTAATAATTCATTATTTATTTAATTTATGTCATAAAATAATTAAAAAAAATTAAAAATAAAAACCGCCTAGGCCCCTAGGCGCTAGTCCCCGGATCACCGCCCAACTAGCGCCTAGTGTTTTTTAGAACCTTGCTTGCTACACACAAAATCAAATATCGTAGGTAGCTGACCAATTTCTCAACCGCAAAGCTTTCATTCCTGCTCCGGTCAGAAAAAATGAGTGAATAAATATTCTACCGAATTTTTCTGCACCAACATGTATGATCCGCTCGAGTTGCGGACTTTTGGTTTACACCTTTTGGCTTGGATGTTTTTAAGCTTTTAAAGAGTAAAGGAAAACATATGGATCAAAGTCATTAAACAAAGTACATGATCCGGTCGAGTTTCAGACTTTTAGTTGATACCTACTGACTTAGATCATTAGAGGGGTATCCAACCTCTGATTAGAGGGGTATCCAACCTCTGATTTAACCTAATCTTAGATCAATTCTCAATCCCTCCTCAGTCCTCACCGGAGCAACTTTCAGGAAGGGGAGTTTCTTAATGTCAAAAACAACTTTTACTTTATATAATTGAGCGGTACAATAAAAAAAATTAATTAATTCGTTTGCATGAGCAATTATATATATGTTGCTTTCCTCACTTATAACCAGTCGATGTAAATGTTTTTTGCTTTGTCTATATCTTCACAAAATAACAGAAATACTTTTGCCCTTGTTGCTGGCCGGGTAGGAATCTGTGGTTGTTAACTTGTTGCTAGTCATAACAGAACTGTCGATCAAAATTGCCTAGGCAATTAAGCAAAAATATACAAATAGAATTATGGAGCCAGTAGTAGTGGCAACAGAGGAAGATGAAGCCAACAATATTCCAAAGAAACTAGATGCTGGAGCTCTATTTGTGCTCAAATCCAGAGGTAATAGTTAAATTTGTGGCATCCATCGATCAATATGTTTATGAGAAGATTTGATTAACACTGATAAGGTGATAGGGTCATGGTTGCACTGTGGATATCACTTGACAACTTCAATTGTAGCTCCTGCACTCTTGAGTCTTCCCTATGCACCTTCCCTGATGGGTTGGTTTGCCGGCGTTATATGCCTGACTGTTTCAGCTCTGGTAACTTTCTATTCCTACAACCTTCTGTCCTTGGTTTTAGAGCACCATGCTCACCTTGGTCAGCGCCAGCTTCGCTTCCGCGACATGGCCAGGGATATTTTGGGTAAGTATTTTAACTTGTGATTGCTTGAAACTTCCCTGTTGATTTCATAGATTAAGACAGGTATATAAGATGGTTTATGGTCAATTTTTACAGGACCAAGATGGGGAAGATATTTTGTAGGTCCAATTCAATTTGGCCTATGCTATGGTGCAGTTATAGCTTGCATTCTTTTAGGAGGACAGAGCCTTAAGGTCAGTTTACTATTTCCATTAAGCGACGTAGCTAGTAGCTACAGCAAAGGCTGTATGGGCTACAGCCCAACCCTTATTTAGTCCAAAATACCTTCAAGTAGGAATAGATATGTAATAGCCCAGCAAAAAAAAAAAAATATATTTGCTTGGAGATGTTGTAGACTATGTGCAAGTACTTTTCATGTAGCTTTTTCCTTTTTTCCCTTCATTTTGGCTCTTCCCCTCTTCCCTTTTGGCTTAATGAAGTATTTAGTAGATCAATATAGCTTTCATCAAATGGTTCAACTTCTGGGCACCATTCGTCCTTCTCCTTTTCTGAGATATTTTACTACTTACAAATGTCAAGTATTACTCGCCAATTGTAGTCCCCCATGTTCTACCATTCTTTATTTCTTTCTTAATACTTTGTGTTTTCATTTTCTCAGTATCGTTTATATCAAATTGTGGTTCTTTTTATGCTTCTTAGTTTTTGGATGTTTAGATGAATTTTTTATGGCTATGTTGTGTATATGGATTTGAGTGTTCTTGTTTTGTGGTACTTATATGCACTGATTTTGACTCCAAATTGGAGGCATTGATATTATGCAGGAGAGACATCAAAAAAAAAAAATTTAGCCCACCTCATTTTTGAATCCTAGCTACGTCCCTGCTTCTCTAGCTTTGGATTGTGAAGCAGCGCAAACTTGGAGACTATATATATTTAAAATTATGTCTCCAAAAAAAGAAAAGATCCCTCAAATGTTATGTCAGAATCTGAAGTTTCCTAACTGTTTTCTTTTGTTTTCTGTCCCTCCTGATTCCTCTTGTGCAAGTACATATTTCTGCTCTCTAGTTCAAGGCCAGAGACCATGAAACTCTACCAATTCGTTAGTATATTTGGTCAAGTGAGTTTTGACGTCCATGACAGGAATATTTTCAATAATAGCTTGATCACTATTCTTGAGTCAACTCGCGAGATTTTGACACTACCTGTTTTTACGCTTTTGAAGAGTAAAGGAACAACATAAGGATTAAAAATACTGTATTGTGGGGTGAAAATTTTTGGAAACAATTTTAGTAACTCATTAAGGAGATTTCTTGTTTAGGAGGAGATATCCTGTTAAGGTGAAGATATCTAGTCGAGGTGGTAATATCAGGTCGAGGTAGAAATATCCGCTCGAGACGGGAATATCTAATCGAGGAGGAAATAATTTGTCGAGAAGGATCTCGATAGGACGGAACCCTTCAAAGAGGATCCGAGTGAGGAGAGATTTGCATAAGGAAAGATCCGAGTGAGGTACAATCCCTTTGAGATACAATCTATTCGAGGCACAATTTCTTCGAAGAACAATCCTCTCAAAGTGAATGCGAATGAGGCAGAATCGGTTAGCGGGTTATTTTTAGCTCATCTGAGTCTGAAGCAAGCGGAATCACTTTCCCACGTTGTTTAAAGAGTGGTGTCATGAGTCCACTCACGCATGACTTACAGACCAAGCACATCACTATGTGCACTAGTTGGGATATTCGCTCGAGTTCACATATAAATACTTGGCAGAGTGAACATTCGAGCTAAGCAATCCACCCCATCTACACTCACTACAAGTCTACAACTCAAACCATTACTGACTCAGTCATTGGAGTGCCTTTTGTAGGTACCCCTCCCTTTTCAAGCCCAACTTACTAGACACAAAATCAAATATCGTAGGTAGCTGACCAATTTCTCAACCGCAAAAGCTTTCATTAATCATTCCTGCTCCGGTCAGAAAAAATAAGTGAGGAATTATTCTACCGAATTTTTCTGCACCAACATGTATGATCCGCTCGAGTTGCGGACTTTTGGTTTATACCTTTTGGCTTGGATGTTTTTAAGCTTTTAAAGAGTAAAGGAAAACATGCATATGGATCAAAGTCATTAAACAAAGTACATGATCCGGTGATTCCGGTCGAGTTTCAGACTTTTAGTTGATACCTACTGACTTAGATCATTAGAGGGGTATCCAACCTCTGATTTAACCTAATCTTAGATCAATTCTCAATCCCTCCTCAGTCCTCACCAGAGCAACTTTCAGGAAGGAGAGTTTCTCAATTTACTTTATATAATTGAGCGGTGCAATAAAAAAATTTAATTAATTCGTTTGCATGAGCAGCAATTATATATGGGGAGTGAAATTTGCACTCCTCTTTTTGAAAACCACACACCCTCTTAATATTTTAATAGTTTCTTTTGTTCAACTTATATTTCTTTCCGACATTGCCCTTACAACCATAACTCATTTGACTAGTACCAGCAACAAGAAGAAGCAATATTTTCAAAACAATATGATCTAATGTCCAGAAGCCCTTCCTTACGAAAACCATGTCCCTCATCTTCTTCGCAGACCTCCAAATCGAAGCTTTTCTGATGATCATCGTACCGCTCTCTGCAGCACCACTATCAGTACTCGTGCTTTTAACTCCTGATCGAAGAGCTCGACACTCGACTAGAACATCATTGGAGCTTGAGAACACCAGAATCATCAACACTCGACCAAAACATATTTCTCTCAGTGGAACCTCTCTTCCTTCTCATCATCTTCCCATTTCTCTGATCACACAATTATATCCTTCATTTGGTTTTGTTACCTGATCTGGGAATTACATTAATTAGATCATTTTTCTCTGATTGTCAATCTCTCCTAATCTTGATTTGTCTCGTGATTAAACAACCAAACATCTCCTCTCCTTTGCTTTCACAATCTTGATTTGCCGAATAAATTGGATTTCGTATTGTTTTGACTTTGATGCCAGAACCCGTCGCCGGCAAATCACAACCCGACGAGTCTCCTCGCTTGCTCTCGCCCCCGATCTGAGAAGAACGAACATATCGAAATCGATCTACCCATTCCGAGATCAAACAGATCGAATTGGGCTTTTCCAGTTCTTCTGCCATGATGGCTCTATTGGAGGATTCTAAACAACTGTATTCATAATTTTGGCCTTGCTGCTGGGTTCGTTTCTATTGAGTTGGAGAGAGATTAGAGAGCAGGGGAAAATAAAGTGACTGAGCAGGGATATTTTAGGAAGAGAAAAAAGCATCAGCCAACTAAAACTAATAAAATATTAAAAGGGGAGTGCAAAAATTCGTATGAATTAGTTATAAATTTTTGAAAATTTGAAAATTTTCTATAAATAGCAAAAATCGGAGTTCGTATTGGGTCATTACCGTTGGATCACTGTTTCAATTGAAACCAACGGCCCAGATTAAAGGACCGTTGGAGCCAAAATCACTTAAGAAGCCAACGATGAGGAGACAAGTGTCCTGCCGCCCAATCAATGTCGCTACGCGACAAAATCCTGCTGCAGGTCGGCCACGTGGCGCTTCTGGATTGGTCTGTGTCTTCCACCCTTGGATTAAGCCGTGTCTGTCTCTTTCCTCATCTTCCTGATGTCACCCACGTTCCTCTCTTCCTTGAGCTGGCAGCCGGATGCCTTTGGGCAAGAGTTTAGTCATGGGCTTGCCCATTTTTTTGACCTGGGTCATGCAAAGCCAAAGCTTGCCCAGTCAAGCAAGCACCGGTGGAAGCTTGATATTCATTATACCCAGCCAAAATCAAGGAAAGCTGAGGTGGTGCCCGGGCAAAAGAGCACCGGTGCACTTGCTCTTATATATATGTTGCTTTCCTCACTTATAACCAGTCGGTGTAAATGTTTTTTGCTTTGTCTATTATCTTCACAAAATAACAGAAATACTTTTGCCCTTGTTGCTGGCCGGGTAGGAATCTGTGGTTGTTAACTTGTTGCTAGTCATAACAGAACTGTCGATCAAAATTGCCTAGGCAATTAAGCAAAAATATCCAAATAGAATTATGGAGCCAGTAGTAGTGGCAACAGAGGAAGATGAAGCCAACAATATTCCAAAGAAACTTGATGCTGGAGCTCTATTTGTGCTCAAATCCAGAGGTAATAGTTAAATTTGTGGCATCCATCGATCAATATGGTTTATGAGAAGATTTGATTAACACTGATAAGGTGATAGGGTCATGGTTGCACTGTGGATATCACTTGACAACTTCAATTGTAGCTCCTGCACTCTTGAGTCTTCCCTATGCACTTTCCCTGATGGGTTGGTTTGCCGGCGTTATATGCCTGACTGTTTCAGCTCTGGTAACTTTCTATTCCTACAACCTTCTGTCCTTGATTTTAGAGCACCATGCTCACCTTGGTCAGCGCCAGCTTCGCTTCCGCGACATGGCCAGGGATATTTTGGGTGAGTATTTTCACTTTGATTGCTTGAGACCTCCCTGTTGATTTCATAGATTAAGGCAGATATATAAGATGGTTTATGGTCAATTTTACAGGACCAAGATGGGGAAGATATTTTGTAGGTCCAATTCAATTTGGCCTATGCTATGGTGCAGTTATAGCTTGCATTCTTTTAGGAGGACAGAGCCTTAAGGTCAGTTTACTATTTCCATTAAGCTTTTCTGTAACCTGCGTGCTTCTCTAGCTTTGGATTGTGAAGCAGCGCAAACTTGGAGACTATATATATTTAAAATTATGTCTCCAAAAAAAGAAAAGATCCCTCAAATGTTATGTCAGAATCTGAAGTTTCCTAACTGTTTTCTGTCCCTCCTGATTCCTCTTGTGCAAGTACATATTTCTGCTCTCTAGTTCAAGGCCAGAGACCATGAAACTCTACCAATTCGTTATTATATTTGGTGTCCTAATGCTAGTGTTGGCACAAATTCCATCATTCCACTCCTTAAGGCATCTCAACCTTGTCTCTCTGGTCCTTTCTCTTGCCTATAGCGCCTGTGCCACAGCCGGTTCCATATACATTGGTAAGATATAGAAGAACAGTTTAGGCATATCCATATTGTCACCACTAGTCCGGATCGAATTACTATCTATATATGATTGCAGGAAATTCCATGAATGCTCCTGGGAAGGACTATTCCTTAAATGGAAGCAAACAGAATCGCATTTTTGGATCCTTCAATGCTATTTCAATCATTGCTACCACGTACGGAAATGGCATTATTCCTGAAATACAGGTTTTTGAAATTCCTTACTAGATGGAAATTGGAGACAAAAAATGTTATGTTTGCTTGGTGGATTACTGGATTCAACTTGGATATTACAAACTAAATGCATATTTCCATTTATGTTTGCAGGCTACTATAGCACCGCCAGTCAAAGGAAAAATGTTAAAGGGATTATGTGTATGTTATGCTGTTGTCCTTTCAACATTTTTCAGTGTTGCTATATCGGGATATTGGGCATTTGGTAATCAGGCCAAAGGTACAATTTTACTCAACTTTCTAGTTGATGAGAAGCCTCTGTTGCCGACTTGGGTTCTCTTGATGACTAATGTCTTCACCTTCTTGCAAGTAGCAGCTGTTAGTGTGGTATGTAGACTAACTGAATGTATATTTTGATTTGAGGTAACTGCAACTTAAGGGCATTAATTAGCATAAAACCACATGGTTATGTATTACTAAACTTTATAGTCGATCTACACAGGTTTACTTGCAACCAACAAATGAAGTGCTCGAACGCAAGTTTGTCAATGCCAAGATTGATCAGTTCTCTGTTCGAAATGTAGTGCCAAGGTTGGTTTATCGATCATTGTCTGTCGTGATAGCCACAACAGTTGCAGCTATGTTTCCTTTCTTTGGAGACATCAACGCTCTAATCGGAGCATTTGGTTGTATTCCTCTCGACTTCATTTTGCCAATGGTGTTGTACAATGTTGTATTCAAACCATCCAAGTACAGCCTTCTTTTCTGGGGAAACACAATAATTGCTTCAACCTTTTCAGCATTAGGAGTCTTAGGGGCAATATCTTCAATCCGTCAAATAATTCTTGATGCCAACACGTTTAGTTTGTTTGCTAACGTATAATGTAAGACACTGGTAAGGGCGTGAGACTCGTGCTTTTCTGATATAGGGGACACCAACTGCAAACTGTTGTTGAACATTCCTAAATCATTAGAACTGTTTATGTTTATATAATTTTGTTGGATAACTGGGGGCCAAAAGCAAAAGAAAGCAAGAAATTAACTCATATATAAAGGCTATTAGAATGGTTATAAATCTTGAAACCCTGCACATATCGTCTAAGAGGACCTCAGAGCATGAGAATGCTCAAAATAGGTGGCTCCATGAGTAGTCCATGATCAGGGCAGGGCATCTGCAGGTTGGACGCTTAGACTCTCTATAAACATGTCTATTTCTGTGTTATATGAGGCAGATTTAGGGACACTTAATGAGTAAAAATTGAAAAAGGCTAATTAGTTAATTTCATTTTACCACCCTAACCTTTAAACGTTAAATCAGTTGTGGTGCTGCACTTTAAATTTCATCACATATACCCATGTGTTCTCCAATTTAATCAATCACGTCAAATCATTAATTTTTTTGTTAAGTATTTTGTAAATTGAAAATATGGGTTTAATGGGCTCCCATGTATGATGAAAATTCACTAATGGGGCACGCAAAATTATTTTGTATGTGACTATAATTTCAAAATACATCACACAATAGTTGACAAGAAAGTTAAGGGTTAGACAAGATTGATTGAAATTGGTAAGTATAGGGATACCCGTGGTGAAATTAAAAACGCAGGGGCACATATGAATTAATTAAGGTCTAAAAATCAGGGAGGTAAAATGAAATTTGCCCTTAATTTATGTATTTGGAAATATTTTAACCTTTAGCTAGCTTTGCTAAAGGACTTTAGGCCAAAACGACATCGTTGAATTGAAGAGACTGCATACATTTGAATTTCAAATAGAAAACTAGCTAGTTGTTAGTAAAGTCGTTGTGTTAATGTGTACGTTGATAGACTTGAAATTAATGAATGGATGATTCAAAAACAAAGCATGCCTGCAGGCTGCAGCAACCTAAACAGTCAGCTGACCGCTGATGAAACAAATCTTCTTTCACTTCTTTGGAAGATTAATTTATGGTCCTATCACTACCAGTGGTCACTGGTCAGAAGTCCAGTACTTGTTCATACTCCTCACGCACACGCATACGTGTGAAAGTCGATGATCTTCTATAAATATATGTGACTTTCAAGCCTCCCACCATCTGGGACTAACGTACAAATGACAGATTATTGGCAACATAATCAGAGAATTTTGAACTTCTAAAAAAAAAAAGAAAAAAAAAAAGAAAAAAAAAGCTCATGTAAACCATTTAAAACTGTGGCCCAAGTCATATTTCTTCATGCTCGACAACGTACACTCCACATTCTCACTAAATATGTTGAAGAAAAATTTGATTCACTGTATTAGTTGAAATGACTGGGCATGAAGTGATGAAGGCAGAAAAATAGTGCGTAAATTGAAGTGATGCATCATGCATGACAGCCTTGGCCTCTAATTATAATTAAGTAAAGGGCCGGCGCAGTAGAACTATGACTCGGTCAGACTCGACTGCTTCTAGAGAGTAGAGACCCATTTTTCTATCTGCATGTGAAATATGCATGAACCTTTCATCTATACATACATGAGTGATTGATTGAGTGTGAACTGTGAAGTCTGGAGCGGTATATATATATACGCCAGAATTATGTGGCAATAAATGGGGGTGGACCACTGGACCTCTTTCTGTGAGTAGTCCAAAACAGTATTCAACCAAATTAATTAACTAATTAAGTAACTCATTCTTTGAGCTTTTCAAAAAATTTTGTTTGCATGTCAAACGTATTTAGCAGCAGAAGCTAGTCGGTACAAAGTATAGTGTTGTTGACTTGATAGCAGCTATCGATCAATCTTCTTTCTTACTCCCTTATCCTTATAAATCTGTCGACACTGCTGCACTTTCTACACTCTATTGTTGATCTTCCAAGAGCACAACTAGAGAGAGAGAGAGAGAGAGAGATGGGAACTGTTGCTGCTCCATTCATGATGGAATTAGCATCTGAGGGTGATCAGAAGCAAAATGGTGCCGAGGCGCCCGGCGGCCCTCCGAAAGAGCTTGACGCCGGAGCTCTCTTCGTTCTCAAATCGCAAGGTTAGCGGCCGGCCGGAACTCGATCACTGGCTAGCTATGTATATGATGTTTAATTAATTCATCATGCATGATCGACAATACCATTTATTTCTTCACGACTGTATGAAGCTTTAGATAGACATTTAATCAATGAATTACTATGAACTTTATTATTTATCGTGTTAATGTATACTATTATTAAGAGAAAAAATTTTGTTAGTTAAAATTAAAAAATTTAATAGGTTTAACCCTGAAAAATTAAAAAACTTTAAGAATAAATTAAATCATAAGAATAAATATGACAACTATCTATAAAATTAAAAAGAAATTATTCCACAACCCCCACTTTTCTGAGTTTCTCTCCCACTATTTTCTCTCTGCAATAATTGCCTTATTTCATTTATTTTTTTAATTAAAAAAAATTATTACACATGCAGATAAAGAATGCTATGGATCATTCTATTCAGTTATTTTTGTTGAAAATAAACGCGTAACATTCTTAAAAAAAAAAAAAACACATAAATTAAATTTTTCTACACTAAAGTGATAATTGACCGGAAAAGGATTTTAAAAACAACAAAAAAAAATCAAGTTTACCAGTTAATCACCACTTGACCAAAATAAAAAAATAAAAACAATCTAGGTACCAGCTAGTGGCAACTTTTGGTATTCTAATTAAACCTTAGATTGTGAATTACTTTTTAACCTCTGTTTAATTTTTGCGTAAATGAATTTTGGCGTGGTACGTAGGGTCGTGGTTACATGTTGGGTACCACTTGACGACATCTATAGTGGCTCCGGTGCTTCTAAGTCTTCCGTTTGCGATGGCCTTGCTCGGCTGGGTTGGGGGAGTCATTTGTGTAGCCTTGGCAGGTTTGGTCACCTTCTACTCCTACAATCTTCTCTCTTTAGTTCTTGAGCACCAAGAAAAGCTTGGGCATCGTCAACTTCGCTTTCGAGACATGGCCAAAGACATTTTAGGTTCGTATATATGTTATTCTTACTCTTGGTTTGTTATTCTACATTCACTCTTGCTCTCTTCATTTTACATATGTTAGTGATTGCATGTGTTTGTTTATAGGTCCTGCATGGGGCAAATATTTTGTCGGTCCTTTGCAATTTTGGATATGCTATGGTGCAGTCATCGCTTGCACATTACTTGGAGGGCAGAGCCTTAAGGTCAGTGCATGAACCTGTTTATCACAAATTGATCATTGAAAAGTATTCTATATCCAATCACCAAATAATACTAAGACACATTTTTAGGGTTCATTCTACTGTTCATCAAGTATACTAGCTAGTATGGTGGTAGATTGATTATATGCAGTCATATGCACTAACTCGGCTGGTTATGAAGCTAGTTTACAACTACATAAAGTCAATTTATAGCCGTAGACGGCACATGTATGTACATCTATTATTAATGTGCCGTAGAAATATTTTTCGATCAACATTAAAGTCAGGACTTGCATTCTAGTTTCAGTAATTGATAATGGAATATGTGAAAGTGAAGTGTTAAAGGTAGTCTAAAAATATGTATATTACTTATTCTTATCATGTATATTGATAATTAACAGCCCTAGATCCCCTACACCCCAAATGCACTCATATTTTTATGGCCTATGCTCCAATAGTAGTCAAAAACTAGCTTGAAGAGTAGACTTAATTATATAGGTACATGAAGCCTCTTATTAGATCTTCTTATCATCTTTTGTTTGTTGGCAGTTTATTTACTTGCTCTCTAATCCAGATGGAACAATGAAGCTGTACCAGTTTATTATTATGTTCGGATGCGTCACACTCTTTTTGGCTCAAATGCCATCCTTCCACTCCTTAAGGCATATTAACCTCGTTTCTCTAATCCTTTGTCTTGCATATAGCGCCTGCGTCACTGCTGGCTGCATATACATTGGTAATTATCATTGACTAGCATACTTATTGGCATGTATATATATGATCACATGCATGGTGAAGAAGAAATTACCATCACTCATATTTATAGTTTTGATATCAAATGTTAAGGTTAAATGACTCTTAATTGGTGTGATGTCTACCTTTGATATAAAACTTATATATAGGTAACCGCACATATTTTTTTCGACTAGAAGTCTAGAACAGTACTCATATAGACCACCTTTGTTTCCCAGGGCATACGAACAATGCTCCTATAAAGGACTATTCCATAAAAGGAAGTACAAAAGATCGGTATTTTGGTATCTTTAATGGCATCTCAATCATCGCTACCACATACGCAAGTGGAATAATTCCGGAGATACAGGTATTGCAGTTAAGTACGTTCTTATATAACATGGCTACGGATTTGAGTTTTGCTGATCTAGTAGAATTCTACAAATTCACTGCAGATAGTATGTTGTTTTTGGGTAAAAAATTGTATCTTTTAAGTTTCGATCTATAAAAATGAGGAAGATATGAGCTTTCTTTAACATAGAAGTAGCTTAATTTCTCTCGTCAAAGTCTTATATGTTATATCGTTGTCAGTGTTAAAACATCACATTTTTGCCTGTTCACCGAGACTATAAATTAAAGTCATACCATTTATAAATATCAATATATGAGTACTTGCAGGCAACTTTGGCACCTCCAGTAAAAGGCAAGATGTTCAAAGGGCTATGTGTGTGCTATAGTGTGATAGTGACAACCTATTTCAGTGTCGCAATGTCTGGGTATTGGGTGTTTGGCAACCAAGCTATGGGAACAGTTCTTTCCAATTTTATGGGTGTTGATGGGAAGCTTTTACTCCCTACCTGGTTTTTGGTCATGACCAATGTCTTCACTCTTGTGCAAGTCATGGCTGTCACAGTGGTAAGCCAAATCTAGCTTAGTGCCTAATTTCTTTGCATTTTAACTATTTAATTTGTTAATTCACGTGTAAATTTTGAAAGTTCAAAACTTTTTACCTTGTTGAGGTGAACTTCAAATGCAACTTATTTTACTGGACTAACTAATTCGCATGCGTGGGTATTCGCAGGTTTACTTGCAACCAACAAATGAAGTGTTTGAAAAGAAATTTGCAGACCCAAAAATGGATCAATTTTCCATCCGTAATGTTGTGCCGCGGTTGATTCTCCGGTCGGTCACCGTCGTGGTAGCTACATTTTTTGCTGCGATGTTACCTTTCTTCGGAGATATCATGGCATTGTTTGGGGCATTTGGATGCATTCCTCTAGATTTCATTTTGCCAATGATATTCTACAATGTGGCTTTCAAGCCCTCAAAGCAAAGCCTCATATTTTGGGTTAACACATTGATAGCAGGAGTGTCGTTCTTGTTGGTTGGGGTAGGGGCTGTAGCATCTGTTAGACAGATTGTTCTTGATGCTAAAACATATCGCCTGTTTGCTAACATGTGAAAGAACACTCAAATATCTCCATATTATTGAAAGGATATGTTTGCCAAGATGCTGTAACACTATTACGTACACTAGACAAATACACAATTATACGTATTGTTTTACAAAAGGTCCTACATAAATATGTCATGACTTCTGAAAATACTTGGATGAAACGTTTTTCTGGAAAATGGGAATTGATAGGCACGTTTCAATCCTTACTGGACAAAAACCAAAAATTTCACACAGAACACCAGATTTTTGGTTACGCAGTGAAAACCTCAAATATGAGATTAAAAAAACACTGCGAGGCTCTTACTCTTGAGAACCCAAGAGAACAATTAACTGATAACGAAGGATATGTTATTTACAAAACTCAAGTAGTACTCAATTTGCTATAACACTTGCTAGACAAAACTAACTATAAGCTTGTCTTCAATCTTGAACTCCTTCTTCACTTGAACGA
Organism: Rosa rugosa; assembly: GCF_958449725.1. Classification (NCBI taxonomy): domain Eukaryota; kingdom Viridiplantae; phylum Streptophyta; class Magnoliopsida; order Rosales; family Rosaceae; genus Rosa; species Rosa rugosa. Next base: position 19,757,194 of record NC_084825.1, read on the forward strand.
TCACCAGTTATCGCTCTTCTTTCTTCACAGCTTCTCTACTGATCTCAAGAAAATTTATACATATGAACAAATGACAAAGAACACTTAAACATAGACCAAGTGTTTTGACTCTTATGATCAACTCAATCTTAAGCAAACAAGCAAGACTACTCAAATAATTCATGCTTCCATGGTTCACCCATATGGACGTCTCTTTTATTGAATATCTTCAGAACCAACGTGTGTTCCAATCAACTATGATTCTACCCTAATTATATTCCTAATAGGAAACAAAATCTTTTTGATTAAGGATAACTAATTAAAAACACCAAATCCTAAAATACCTAGGATTTCAATAATCCGATTTGATCAACAGAAAAATATCTTTATATAAATAAAACATATTAAACCCAAAATATACTTTCCTAGATCAAATTCTCTTTGACACACGGGACTGACTCAAACCGACTCAAACTGACTCGGATAACTTATTTAGAGCATTGTATAGGGATGCCAACACACACACAAGAAACTTGTACCTACAACTTCTCAAATCATATGTGTAATTCAGCTCCATTTTTATTTTTATTTTTCTGATCAAATCAATAATTCATATGTTACAACTAATCTTTCGTGAGTCGAACTCACGACCTCTCACTTACAAACTCATTATGCTAATTGTTTAAAAGATATTGAAAATGGAAATTGTTTGGACCCAAAATGAACATTTTGGCCTGACAAGGCATGTGTTGGAGAAATTGAGCCAATGTCAGTGGCTCAAGCTATATATTGTCGACAAGTTCGAAATATATATTTAGAGGCTAAATAAAGCCTACTATGGAAGCATGGAAGCATGGAAACATGAAAAGTCAACTTTAGCACATTTTCCTACTTCGGCTAGGAAAAACCGAGCTAGACAAGGAAGGAGGGGTGGCAGACTAACCAAATGAAATCTAAATGTGCTGAAACTTTCCAGATCCATTCTAGACAGCCCAAGGATCATTTCTTATGAAGAGTACAAGAGCTTTTTTTGAGTGGAAGGCCTTCAAACAATCAGCCCAATTTTCTACAGAAGCAAAACTGGAAAACTGGACCTGTAAGAGGTCCAGCAGCATTTTCGGCCCAACCACATGGAATAAAAATCTAAAAATTTGTCAGGATGATCTACACTCATAGTGGAACATTTTATATGAAGAAGTCGAAGGCATATAATGAATTCTTTTTGGAGAAATAATTGAAGGAATAAAGGGGCAGAAACTGACCTAAAACCAGCTCAATATTCACATGTTCATGTTTCCTACCCACATGAAGAAAGCTAGATGCTTTTCTCTTTTTCCTTGGATATATTTTTCTTCTACAATCTCTTTAATAGATCATCACCACTTCCATGTTGCTGCACCTTCATGCTTTGCTTTCATTTCATCTTTTCTCTATCTTTTCCATATTTTACAAGTGAACTTAGATCTACTTTCATTATTTTTCTTCCACTCATCATTTCACTCTTCTTTTTCTTCCCTATATAAACACCTTCTCCTCTCATTCAAAAACACACATTCACATTCAACAACAACATCTCTAAGATGATCTAAGTTCTCTCTAGAGCAAACCTCTCTAAGAGCAACTCCTCTCCCTCTCTTTCTCTTTCTCTTACCGGTGATCACACTCCTAGTCCTAGTCTTCTCAGAAGCCGACTTTCAGTGCCACCAAACCCTCTGTCAACGTGCTTCGGTCCTAGTCTCCTCGGGAGCCGACGGTAGTGCCGCGACCACAACGGTTACAGAACCAGCCAAGCAAGGGTAACGCCCTAGCAACCCAGCCAAGCTAAAGTCACGCTTTAGCAAGATCTCAACATTTCCCGGTGATTTCGCTCTGCTCGATCTACAATATTGAGTATCGACTTGTGAACAAGAAGAAACTACAGCAAAGTCCTTACCACAAGGCACAAAGAATCCCGCGACGAGGTTGGTGCTCTCCTCGTCTACAATCGCTTGATAGAAATCAGGTCAAGGGACACCCCCGACGACCGCACCCGAACGGTGCTGGCACGCCCGCGCAAGAAAAGAGACTGTTGACCAGCTGCAGTTAAACTGGTGCCAAACAGAAATTATTAAATATCTTAAAAAATTTAATTTGAAAGAATTTATGATCGACCACTTACATCATTGTTTCGGTCTAATCCAATACCTCTTGGAATCCGATTTCTTGGAAGCGACTACGCTAAAATCCCTAATTTCTTGGAAGCGATTGCGCTCGGAAATTCATAATTTCTTATGAGCGACTACGCTCAAAAATTTTATATGTTTTCATGGTAGCCTTTTTTGCTCCGAAACTAACCTTTTTTCTTGTTCTCTTTCAGGATGAGTAACCTGAACAAACTGGACTTCGCTCCATTAGGAACAACTAGCTCTGGATATCACAAGTGGGTTCGTGATGTCCGCCAGCATCTCAAGGGCGATGGAATCCTAGATACAATTCTCGAGCCTAGCCAAGACGTGTTAACTGTTGAGCAAGCTCAAGTTTTGGAAGCAAATATAGCAGTCTTGGAGGCAAATAAGGCGAAAGCCATCATCCTAATAACTCGTCATATGGATGATTTGCTCCAATATGAGTATATGAACGAAGAAGACCCCAGAAGGCTGTGGGTCTCACTCGAAGAAAGATTTGGCAATGTCCGTGACTCCCTGCTTCCTGAACTAGAAGTGAGAAGGCATAGCCTCCGCTTCTGTGATTTCAAGTCAGTTATTGACTACAACTCGGAAGCACTTAGCATTAAATCCTCAATGGAATTCTGTGGAAAAGATATCACAGATGTGATGTTGATTGAGAGGACTCTTTTCTACCTTCCCTACCTTTGCATTGATGGTTGCTAAGAACTATCGAATCGATGTTATTGCAGAATGGATCACAAGGTTTCATGAACTCATTGGAGCTATGAATGTCACTGAAAAACATGACAACATTCTTGTGAATAACTATAATTCGAGACTCGTGGGAACAAAGCATATTCCGGCGTCCAATTATAGTGGCGCCCCTGACGAAGGGCGCCAAGAGCGAAACCCTAAATCTAGGGACAATTCTGGACGTTCTGGTCCATATTCTCACTCTAAGGAGGAAGGTAACAGCCCAAATAGACGAACACGGAACCGAAAAGGTCAACATGGAAAGAGAAAGGGAGGCAATTCCTCGGGCCATGTTGGTGGCGCCACCAACACTAAGATCCATCTAAATGACGTTTTCAAAGCGCCTCAATCAATGGAGTCTAAGCACAGAGATGAATGTTCCCGATGTGGAGTATCCGATCATTGGCCACACATTTGTAAAGCTCGTGAAGAAATTGTCACTGCCTACAAAGTATATTGTGAAGCAAGAGAAGCTCACTATATGGGACAAGAATATCAAGAAGATGATCTAGAGTGAAGGTTGAAGACTTCAAACCTAGCTGGGATCAATAGATCATCAATTCTGTTTAAGTCTTTATTTTTCCAAGAGATGTAACCCATATACTTTGTAATAAATGCCTTTGGTTTAGTTTTTGTTCACATAGGCTCATCCAAAATGAGTGTAATGTCTAGGAAAGTTTTGAGATAAGAGGTGCTTAAGTGAGCTTTGCTCCACATACATCTCTCTACTCACCTGGTTATATTTATTTTGAAGTTACCGAAAGAAGTCAAACGACTACCTTTATTTTGCATTAGCTAGCATTTGGATTAGATTCTCTAAATGGTTAAGAGACAATGATGTACACCGTTGGCTTATGAATAAAATTTTGAGTTCTTTTCATTATGACTCTATTTTGATTTTGAGCATATTACTTTGTGATTACGATGGCTGGGCCATCAGCATTAGTTCAAGGACATGGAATTAGGGGTGGGTTCGGTTCCGATCGGTTCGGTTTTAGGCCGAAACTGAAAACCGAACCGAATTGTCGGTTCGGTTCGGTTTGTGTATTTTTCGGTTCGGTTTGTGTATTTTTTGGTTCGGTTCGGTTTTTTTTCGGTTTTTTTTTTCTTTCAATAAAACAGTTTTTTTTTTTTCAATAAAACAATTTTTTTTTGTTTTTTGGCAAGACAATAATCTTGGTTCGTAGTTCATAATCAAATTTCAAAGCTTCATTATATGAAATGGTTGGCTTAATGGCTTTGGTTCTTGTTTCGAATTCGATCAACTAGGTCAAACTTAGTTACTCTTATAAACCTATATTTATATATCATACACTCCAAAGAGAAACCTCTATAAATTCAAAGTAAATAAATAAACCGACCGTTGGATGCAATTATTACAATAAATTATGCGTGTGGTTAAAAATTTAGAAAATTTCACAATAGTTTCGAACCTAATCGGATTGGTCAACCGTAGTCACTTGTATGTTTTCTTTGTTGACCAATAAAGTGACGACCGTGAAACGTGCTTATTTTTTTACATCATGTTTGTAAATATTTCATTGATGGATGTGCGTTGACATAAGATAAAAATTTCAATTTTAATTACCAATACATTGGCCTATACCAATTTGTCTCCTAAAGTAGTATGACTTATATATTGTATTTAAATTATTGAGGTTCATTCTAAAGCAACCATGAAGAGAAAAATGAATTTGGAGAAACCAACCACCCAACCACTCGATGTTTTATGGTGGTTGTAAAAAATATGGCCAATTTGGTTCTCGTTTCGAATTCGATCAACTAGGTCAAACTTAGTTACTCTTATAAACCTATATTTATATATCATACACTCCAAAGAGAAACCTCTATAAATTCAAAGAAAATAAAAAAACTGACCGTTGGATGCGATGATTACAATAAATTATGCTTGTGGTAAAAAATTTAGCAAATTTCACAATAGTTTCGAACCCGATCGGATTGGTAAACCGTGGTCATAAAATTTCACAATATTTCGGTTCGGTTCGGTTCGGTTAGGTTCGGTTTTCACCTAGCCGAAACCGAAAACCGAACCGAACATAATCGATTCGGCTCGGTTTTTTTGTTTCAGTTCGGTTTTTTTCGGTTCGGTTTTTTTCGGCTACGGTTCTGTTTTCGGTGCGGTTTTTTTCGGTTTTCGGTTTCGTTTGGCCACCCCTACATGGAATAGCCCAAATTCCATTTGCCAGATGGCACCTTGATTATTGTCACAGAAACTCACTACGGTCCTAGGGCGAATCAAACCCTATTGAGCCATTCGAGCTGACAGATTCCATGTCGGAACGCATGTAGAGAACGGAAATGAGTTCCTTTGCAATACCTCTAACGATTGCAAACAAAGGCGTATCTTAGAGAAGTTTATGTGTCTCTCTAGTGGATTCTATGTCACTATTCGAGCCATTAAATCCAATAAAGTTATGAGAGAAGACCTCTTGGATTTAGATACAGAATGGCTTTCTCATGACAGGATAGGTCATCCTAGTCATGATGATCCGTCTACTAAAGATTTCACATGGACATCCATTCTTTCGAGCAAAATGAAGCATGAATCAAAAGTTGATTCCTGGACTAAGTGTGACCGCCGCTGCTGCCTCTGGCATCGTTGCTGTCCACCACCAGCCTAGGGTTAGCACAGTCCATATCCATGATGCCATGGATGGCGTCCATCATGGTGATGGCGCCCCAGGTGATGCTGCAATCACCAACTTTGCTTCAAATAGCAGTTCAGACGCTCAGGCCTAACCAAAATCCTCATTGGTTGCTTCTAAGGCCTCTCGCTCATTTTACAAAGCCCGTTCCTTAGGGAAATTAGAACTGAGACCGTCCTATGCAAAGGATATGAACATACTCATTCTGTTCTTACATAGAATCTATGAGGATTATGTGGACTGATTCAACCAACTTGCGGATGTTTAAATATCTCATGATGTTGGTTGACACGCAAACACGCTGGTCACATGTTGTGCCATTGTACATTTGTAATGCTGTTTATGCTACACTCCTAGCACATATCATATGACTACGGACTCACTCCCAAGATCATCCTATTCAGTCAATTGGACTTAACAATGCTAGAGAGTTTACATCGAAGACTTTCGATTGTTATTGCATTGGGACTAATGTTGGACATCATATTCCCATGAACACACCCAAATGGTCTCGCGGAAACGACTACGGTGGTAGCTCGGACATTAGTAAGGCGCACCAATCCCTTTATATTCGCTTGGGGTGATGCAATATCGAATGCAGCTATGCTAATTCGTCGATGACCCACAACCACTCAATCTACCTCTAGGTTACAGCTAGTTACTAAGTACCAGTATCTCGTACTTATGCATATTTGAGTGTGCCATTTATGTGCCAATTGCACCGCCACAGCGCTCGATAATTGGTCCTTAGAGACGAGTGGCCAACTAAGTTGGATTTGAGACTCCAACAATCGTCCGCCACTAAATGCCCTTGCTAAGCGATCTCCTTACAACTAGATTTGCAGATTGTCACTTTGATGAGACATTATTCCCGTCGTTAGGGGGAGATAAGAACATGAATGTTCAGCAGGAACGACAGGATTTGTCGTGGCCTGTCCCCACTATGTCTCATCTTGATCTCCGCTAAAGTGGTGAGATCACACATATCTGTTGCAAACAGTGGCCGAATTAGGAGCCGAACCTTGGAGGGGCCGGAAAAAACACATACAATAACCTTCTTTCTTTCTTTTTTTTTTTTTTTTTGGGACCTAGAAGACGATGTGTCGAAGTCGAAATAGGGTGACTCCTTTTTACTTTTTAATGACTATTTAATCACTTATAATAATAAAATATGAAAAAGCATGAGGTATTTTTATGACAATAAAAAAGCATGAGGTCGCTTGGAACAGTGAGACATTCAAAAGCCATAATCGTGAATAGCAAAAGGCTAGCAGAGTAGATGCCTGGAAGGCTGGAAAGTAAGAAACATTAATTAAATAAAAAGCAAAACGGATGAAAGGCAATTTTTATAGTAAATTGGGGGGGGGGGGGGGGGCATATAAGTACAAAACTGTTGACTTCATCGATTTTATACATGGTTTATCAAGGAAATTTGAAAACATTGGGGGGGGGGGGGGGGGCATGACCCATACCCGCCCCTATAAGGATCCGCCACTGGTTGCAAATATGTCTGCAAGGATGGACGTCCCTATGAGAGGACATAACGCCACCCTACACGGAAGTAGGAATGGCACCAATGCCATAGAGAGTGGCACTCTGGCGTTATAGGCCATGGCCCCAGCTAGGATGCATGGGAGACCCGTGGGTTCGTAGGATACTTTGGCACAACTCAATCCTTGGATCATCGACACTCAAAATCCGTCTCATGAGAATCTTTCGGATTAAGGCTATTGTTGGGGGATGCCTCAACGTCAGAACCTATTCTTGAGAATATAGAGCTCTATGAAAATTACACTAGTGTACATGAAATGTGGGATAGAAACTCCATCAAGATTGATGATGTATTCGCGCATTTCATAGCGCATGAGTTTGTTGAGTCAGATGATATTGAATCATGCTCCGTTGATGAATAAATGCCAACGTAGAGAAAATTGGCCTAAATGGAAAGATGTGATCCAGGTTAAGTTGGATTCTTTAACGAAGAAGAAGGTTTTCGAGCCAGTGATGCCAACACCTCCTAACATAAAACCTATTGACTAATGGTTCTTCGTTAGAAAGTGTGATGAGAAAAAGAGATGGTAATCTCGCCTTATAGCGCAAGGCTTCTCACAAAACGCACTGGAATCGACTACGTACGATACGACATATTCTCTCGTAATGGATGTCATTGCACTCTACTACCCTGTCAGTTTGGCAGTTTCCAAATAACTAAACATGCAGCTGACGAATATGGTCACTACGTATCTCTATGAGGATCTAGATACGAAACATGCATAAAGGTTCATGGTAAACTTCATTTACCCAAGTCAAGTGGCTCTAGACCACGGAGAGCGTTTACAATGAGGTTGAAACGCTCACTAAAGTGACTACTTGATTGGGAAGGGATATGCCCACGCGTTTTCATAACAAGTTTCGGATTCTATCTTGGTTTATGTTGGACATGATTTTTATTAGAAGCCCTTAAAGAATTAAGGGAAACCGCTGAACACTTGAAATCCGATTTTGAGATGAAGGATTTTGGGAGAACATGATTATGTCTCAGTTTGGAACTTGAGCATTGTGTTGATAGATGCTTAGGCGTTTTGACAAGGTCAAGCCTTCAAGCACCCCTATGATTGTCCGTAGTCTTGATCTTGAAAAGGATCCTCTTCGTCCGAAGGATGATGACGAAGATGTGCTAGAGGCAAAAGTGCCATAATTAAGTACATGCAATAGGCGCATTATTGTACTTAGCTCAATTCACAAGACCGGACATCTCATTTGCAGTGAACTTGTTAGCTAGGAATATGTTAGCTAGGAATAGCTCCGCGCCAACGCGATGCCATTAGACTGGTGTAAAAGATATCTTTCGATACATGAGATGTATGATTGATATGAGCTTGTTCTATCCTTATAGAGAGATGATGGATTCAGACCCATCATACACCAGGAACGCCGCCAACACTGGCCTGCGTCCTTCATCCCCATCCCAAAACAACGTTGGTGTTTTGAAAGGTTTTGCTGATGCTGTGTACTTTTCTAACCCACACATAGGTCATTCCCAAAATGGTTAAGTGTTCACCATGGGTAAAGACCGTGATATCTTGGAGGTCTACAGAACAGATCCTAGTCGCTATATCTTTGAACCATGCAGAGATTATTGCTCTTCATAAAGTGGTTCGTGAAAATATAGGGATTGGATCCATAATTACGCATGTTCGGAGTAATTGTGATTTGAAGTCTACCACAAGATGAGCCTATGAGCATTTATGAGAATAATGCTGTTTGCTTTGAGCAAATGAAGCAAGGTGTAATACCCCGAAAATTCGTTATTAATTTCTTGAAATTTCTGGGATTTAATAAAGCGTTTGTTAAATGATTTCGTGGTTCGAGGGCGGAGTGGAATTATTTTCGGACGAATATGTATTCGAAATGCACGTTTTAGGGGGGTTACGAAGTTTAACCTTTTTCTACGTTAGGATTCTGTCAAAACTTACTTCACGAAAGTTGTAGAGCGCGTCGATACGAGTTCGTGGATATGTTGATCACAGAAATCGGAGTTTGTATGAGAAAGTTATGATCGATTGAAAAGTTTGGAAATTTCTATAAATAGCAAAAATTCCGGAATTTTTCATAAAACCCCAAAATTTCCCTTTTTCCATTTTCTCCCCCAGAATTCTCTCTGTTCTCTCTCCTCCGAGCGACCCGACCCTGTACGAAACCCGGCATCCCGACCCGACTAGATCTTTCATCTCCAGCCACTAACGGTGACCCAATCACCGGCTTAGAACTCAGACCAACGTAGCCGACTGGCCTCTGGTGCTTGCCGTCGACGACAACGGTCGAAAGTAGCAGATCGGATCTCCCACAGTCGAAGCTTTCGGGATCCGACCAGAATTCCGGATTCTGGCATCCCCTCGGGTCGATCGTCAGCTTTCTGGAAACGTCTTCTCCTCTAGATCACGCCCATACCCACCTTGAAGGACGATTCATAGTGTAGAGTGAAAGATCAAGGTTTGAAGATTTAGACGGCTCTGGTTGAATCTGGAAACGTGATCAGACGACCGACATTAATCCAACTTCCAAGCTTGATCTAGGACGATCTGGACCGAATCTCTCTTAGCTCCAGGTATGAAGGTTGCTCATCTCTTCAATATGAACAAGTTTGTAGTTGACAACTTTTGCATCGGAGGTGGTTGACCCGGCGTTGACCGCCACGGTTGACTACACGCTGACCCGCCGCTTGTGGTGGGGCGTGGCGGAGCGTCCAGCGTCTTTTTGTGTTCTGTTTTCAGTTTATTCATCTACGCATCGATGCGGTCGTTTTGATATATTATAAGGTCATTTTGGAGAAAGTTGATGCATGCTAGGGTTTCGATTTTACGCGTTATCTTCGGTTTGCAATCCGCGAGGATCCCAACGTTGGATCTTTGTATAATTTTGATAGGATGATCCCAAGGGCGATCCATGAGAATCTGACTGTTGGATCGTCGTTTAAGTGTGTTATGAATCAATTGCTAAGTTAGGATCGTATTTGATTAGGTGATTGACGGTTTTGTTTGGGCGGACGGTTGCGATTGTGATTTTGAGCTGTATAGAAGACGCAGCTGGATTAGATATGAGTAAATCTCACGTGGTTCATTTACGAACCGAGTTATTTAATTGTCGGAATTGATTGATAATTGTAAATCGTTTTCGAAAATAAAGATTTGTTTGAAATAATATGAACTCGATCAATTACGGTTCATAGGGCCACGGCTCACAGGTAAAAAAATGAATTTAAGTATAAAATGAATTTCTTGGATTTAATACGTATGAACTATAGTTGGTATTAGTGGTCATTCCTGCGTGAATGACTACGTATATATATATATCTGGATGATGTGGCGTTGTGATATGTATATGTTTGATGATTATATTGTTGAAGGAGTGAATTGAAACGGTGATGTGACATTGTGAGTCGTGTGGGATTTTCCTTAAAAGGTTTTGTTCTGAGGGCCAAGTGGTCCAAAGTCCGACGGTTATAGTGGTAACGTGTTGTTAAGTTATCGGATGCTTGCACCTTGGTCAAGGGGGCAGGTTACTGATACGCTAAAAATAAGCGCGCAATTTAACCCTGCAAAATGTAGTTGTCAGTATAGAATAAGTAGGGATCGTTCTAGCCGGGGATTGAGGGTACACCTGTAATTGCAAAAACAAATAAAGAAAAGTAAAAAGTGTTATTTACAAAAATAAAACAAAGAAAGAAATATATACAAGTAAACACAAATAGGGGGGTTTTAGAATTATAAATTTGAAAATTAAAATAAATAAAATAAAGAAAATATAAAAACACATGTACAATGATGGAACTCAAGGAACAAAGATCAAAACCAATTCCATACGATTAAACTCAATTCAAACCCTATAATTGATCATCTAAGTCATGAGAAAGAAGTTGATCATGTGAAACATTCGACGCAAATGATTTCCCACATTTTACTTTCCTGGAATAATTAACCTAAGTGAAAGCACCTAGATCAATTCTATTAAACATGCAATCATAGTCTAGAAAGCTAGCTAATCAAAACATGTTCAACGCAAGAAGCATAGAGAAAGGTTATCAACTTAAGTGCACAACCTAGTTATGAATAAGTTCACCTATTTGCAATCATCTTCAATTGAATTCGACCTTTGTCCAAAGGCTTTACTACTTGTGATTTAGGTTCACAAAACTATTAGGTGAATCGTTTACCTAAATCTAGCACCAATTACATGCAAATCCTATAAGTGTCGACCCAAATATGATAAACATATAAAAGTTTTCTGTAAAGCAAATTCAATCGAACAAACTCACATAAGCAGCTTAGAATCACAATTATGGAATTCGAAATCTTTATTTAAACATAAAAATTGGGCTTAAACTTTGCCCTAAACGTTATTGTTAACTAGAAACAAATTCCTACGAAATCAAACAATGAAATCAAAAGATTACAAGGAAAAAGAATGAATTACACCGTGAGTGGAGATGGAGATGGAGAGCTTGATGGTTGGATCTTGAATCTTGGAAGCAAGCCGTCAAGGTGGACGATGGAGGATATGATCTTCACGGCTCCTTCTTCTTCTTCCTCTCCTTGCTTGAAAACGCAGAACTTTGCAACTAGAAAATGGAGAGAGAGGGATAGCTTATGACGTTATGGAGGATTTTTCTGAATGAAAGTGTGTGTTGTGGTGTGTTGATTTGTGTAGAGAATGCTCCTATTTATAGGAGGATGACAACTTAGTCTCCAAGTCTTCAAGATTGATCCACACAGCATTAACCAATCAGATAATGTCACGTCAGCTCTGCTATGTCATCCAACCAATTAAAAAGCTCTAAAATCAATCCCTAATATATTGTTGCTGATTTTCCCATGATTTAATATGATTTTATTCACAATTTTCGGCCAAATATCTAGGCATGAGCCTAGACAATGTATCTGGATCCATTTTGGACCTTTCCTTCCTTAAATCTCTCCATGGCTTTATCCTTAATGTTCTCCCCTTGATTTTCACATTTAAAATTGCAGATTTTATTCTCTAATTTCAGCCAACATATCTTGAGGGAATTAAGGAACGAATCTGGACTTGTTTTGAGCCTTTTTTTGTTGCACAATCCCTTGAAACTCTCTCTTGATATTCTCAATGTAATCTCCTTGATTCTCTCCTTGATTTTCACATTATCTCCATCATTTCCCATGGCAAAAATCAGATTTAATCTCCCATAATATCTCCCACGTCATCTTCAAGTCATGTGGTCTCCTAATGCCTTCAGGTTTCCTAGCCTCATCAGGATTCCTGCGTTGACTGAGATTCCTAGTTGGACCAGGAAAACTCCATTTCTTCATTTCAGCTTATTTCTGCATCCCTTGTGCGTTGCCTTTGTCATCTCCAACGTCTCACATCCTTCTCATGTGTCTTTAAACTCATTTTCTTGTCATTTATTCCAATGTACCTAGAAAATAGAAACTAGATTAAAAATGATGAAGTAAAGGAAATAACTGTCACGCCCCGAATTTTGAATAATAAATTCAAATCCGAAACATGAATAATTACAATTACAAAATCCAAATCTCGAAACTTCGAGTTCATTATTACAATTCACTCTCACAAGCAATATTGTAAAGCTCAAATGAGCATAACACACCTCACAACGTACAATTGCTGTAAAACTCTAACAATTGCTCTAACCGCACGATCACCGTCCTGGTTCTCCTGTCCTGTAGGATTACCCGCTACACAATTTGAATAGTGTACCGGGAGTTGCAACAACACAAAACCCGGTAAGCTTTTTACAGCCAGTATGAGTAAACAAGAAGAACTGTTGATTTAATAAAATACATTTCCTTTAACTCAAGTATAGAAATGTAGAAACATCACAATTACAATGATCACCACAAAACCACTTCACTTTCTCACTCTCATATATATATAAATATATATATATATAAATATTATACACTTATGAGTCACTCCCCGTTACCCTCATAAGGTCACTCAACATTTGGCAGACAGACTAGAGCTCTAACTGATCGTTTCCACCTACCCGGCGCGAGGGCGTGGTTCACGATTTAATGCTATTAGTTTCCACCTACCCGGTACAAGGGCGTGGTTCACTAATAGATGTCATGGTCACCCCCGTGACCTATTGATCTCCACAGATCAATATATCTCAACAAATCAACAATTTATTGTTTCTCAACAATAAATTTAATACCTCTCACAATATTGTTGCTTTTCAACAATAAACTCAACACAACCATAACAGTACATAATATCTCACAATTTCAACAATACATATTATTTCACATAAATAATATATATATAGATAGACATTCACACAGGAATGCCCATTAATACCAACTATAGCTCACACAATGACGACAAAAAATAAATTAATTAAAAGTACTCGGTTCGTAATATGAACCACGTGAGGTTTACTCACCTCGATAATCCCGCTGCGTCTTCAATTCCGCTCAAAATACGATCCACAATCGTCCACTAACTCAAACCGTCAATCACCTAGTCAGATACGATCTTAACTTAGCAATCATTCATAAACCACACATATACGGAAATCCAACGGTCGGATTCTAATTTAATGATGATCCAACGGCCAGATCGAATTTATATGATGGTCCAACGGTCGGATCCTCACGGATCGCCCTTAGGATCATCCTCCAAAATTATCACGAAGATCCAACGGTCAGATCTTCTTGAATCACTCTAACAAACATCTCCTCAAAATTATACGAAAATCCGACGGTTAGATTCTCACGAATCGCCTTCCGAATCACTATTTCACAATTATACGAAGATCCAACGGTCGGATCTTCGCCCATGACCACACAAAGCCACTGGGACAGTCATAAGATCAACATAACAAAACTACAAGTCCATCGGACGGTCTGATCTTCACAGATCACAAATCGAACGATCGAAATCGATCGAAACTTAAAAATTCATAACTTAATCATACGATATCCAAAAATTATGAATTATATATGCAAACGATCGTATCGACACGTAGAACACAAAAATGGACAGAAACTGTCCTTGGGGTGGCCGGAGGTCGCCGGAAACCACCATCACAGTGGCGGCACCGCCACCCATCCAAAGTCAAAATTAGACAAAACTCCCAACACGAAAGTTCTTCATCTTAACTCGAATTGAAACTTTCATAACTACACCAAAGTCAGATTATAAGCCAAAAAGTAGAATTTTACCTTATAAGGTTTGAAACCCGAAGAACCCTAGTTTTGAATTCGTTCCAATTCGATCTCCACAGATGAAATCGATGCAATCCACCTTAGGGGAAATGATCTACATCCTCAGAAGTGCAGAATCCTCTCAAGAATCACGGCAAAAGGTGGCCGGAGGAGGGAGAACGACGGTGGGGAAAGGAGGTGATTTCCAGCTCGACTGCACCGTGTTCTTCGACTTGTAGCGGCTACCACGTTGGTTATTTCCCCTCGATGTCTTCTACAAAGTTGTAATATAGCTCAGGCCCAGCAAAATCTCTTTTGGAATCAACTCGATTCGAGGTTGGATGAGAGAGATATCGGCCGGTGAAGGAAGAGCAGCATCGGGCGAATTCCAGCTCGAGCTGTGCAGCTTCTCGGCCTCCTAGCACCTTCCATGGTTCTTTTCTCACTTTGATGTCTTCTAGGAAGTTTTAACTGACTTCAAGGCGAATGAAAATACTTTTGGAATCAAGTCGATCGGAGGTCTGTGGAGGGAGATATGGCCGGTGGAAGAGAGAGGAACAAATCTGGGCTCGGGAGAGAATTGGGGAGAAAATATAGGTTTCTGAAATTTCTGTCCTCCAATGCAATTTCCGGAACTTTTTTTTGTATTTATAGAATTTTCCCGATTTTCAATCGCTTATAACTTTCTCATACGAACTCCGATTTTCGCATTCCATATGTCCACGAACTCGTATCGACGCGCTCTACAACTTTCATGAATGAAGTTTTCCCAAATTCCCAATGTATAAAAAGTCACTTTTTGAGACCTCCTAAATAACGTTCGTTTTCGAAAATTAATCGTTCGAACTAATTCCATAACTTCTCCAAGCCTCGTACTCGCTCCCACTATCGTGAAATCATTTCTAAAAATCCACGGAAATTAATTTGGATTTTTCGGGGTATTACAATAACTATGAAAAATATGAGGAAATAATTATTAAAACGTCGCATAAAAATGCTCCTATCAGTTACGATACAGTTATCGGATGCTTGTACCTTGGTCAAGGGGGCAGGTTACGATACAGTTAGGGTGTAAGTCATCGGATGCTTGCACCTTGGTCAAGGGGGCAGGTTACGATATAGTTATCGGATGCTTGTACCTTGGTCAAGGGGGCAGGTTACGATACAGTTAGGGTGTAAGTCATCAGATGCTTGCACCTTGGTCAAGGGGGCAGGTTACGATTCAGTTATCGGATGCTTGCACCTTGGTCAAGGGGGCAGGTTATGATACAGTTAGAGCTCTAGTCTGTCTGCAGTTGTACTTCTTGGGGGATAACTTTGTGTTATGGCTTTCAAGAGTACATGTTTTTAAAAGAGAGTTTCGAGTGTATGCTTTCTTTTGTTGTCCGAGGAGGGTCTTGATTTTATATTAGGGTGTGAGTTGAGATAATATGATTTATTGGGAGTTGATGGGTGATCATCGACTTTAGTTTGGAGTTGATGGGTGATCATCGATTTTAGTGTGAGTTGTTTGACTTCCTTTTTGATTTTCCTTCTCATTCTAATGGTTGATTTTAAATGTAATCTCCTGAACTAAACTATTTGTAGGAGTTGCTATAATTTGAATTGTGTGACTTTTGGTGATCTCCTGAACTAATTCTCTATGCAGGGATTACTAATTTTCACCGAGTGTGATTGTAGGTTTGGTTGTGTTTTGTGGAGTTAAATGTTGTTGCTTTAATTTATCTCACGAGTTGAGAAATTATAAGCATGCGTGACGTGAGTCATTTTAATTGGGTTTACTCATACGAGCTTAAAAAGCTTACCGGGTTTGTTGTTTGCAATCCCGGTGCACTATTCCATGGTGTAGCGGTTATTCCTGCAGGTGAGGACCACCAGGGCTGAGTACGAGGGCATGGTTGCAGCAGTGTTAGGTTCAGAACCTATTTTTGTTAGTGTACTGCTGTTTTTTGGTATGCTCCTAGCGAGCGTTTACATTTGTATATCAGTTCTCTCGAGTTTTGTAAACACTTGTTGATGAGATATTCAACTTAAGTGATCGAGTCTTTATTGATGTTTTGTTGTTGCTAAGATTTAGTTGAAAAAGTTTCTTTGGAATTTCGAGAAGTTGGTTAAGTTATCGCGTTTCGGATTCGAATATCTTTATTTGAAATTCGGGGCGTGACACAAGGTTACATCAAAAGCGACAACACCAAGCATAATCAGCAACAACAGACCCTCCTGAAGATCAAAGTGAACTAGGTTCGATCTGAGGACAGTGTGGCAGACTTGCTCACTAAGTCATTGCCTACACTCCACTTTCAAGAAACATGTTGGTAGCATCATTTGCGGAAGTTATCCGAACTCTCATGACCGTAATCATCAGGGGGGGATGCAGACATCAGGGGGAGATGTCTACATGTATGGTCTCGAAACGTGAACGGTGTGTTGTGCTCTTTTTCTCCTTCAACCGAGGTTATTTTTGTCCCACTGGGTTTTTGTTACTCGGCAAGGTTTTTTACGAGGCAACGAGAGGAGCACCACGTTTGGGCGACACAAGGGGGAGTGTTCAAGTAAATCCAGAATGTGTCCGGCCCAAACTCTAGGTTACTTGCTCCAGTTGTAATAGGGTTTGTATTAGAGATAATCTCGGAGAATCTTAGCAGATATCCAATCAATGTACGATTATGTTTCCATGTACAACTCCAACTCTATGTTTGTAATCCTCTATATAAAGAGGCCCCTATTATCAATGAAAGCATGACTCAATTCTCTCCCAATTTTAGTTTTCCTTAAACAATAAGGAAATTATTATTTTTTCTCTGCAAAGATTTATAATAATGGAAACACATTTACAGTACTTACTTTAATTATTCATTTCCATTTTAGTTCTCATTTCATATTTCTCATTTTCTTTGTTTATAAAGCTTTTAAAAAAGGAAAAATTCAAGAGAAAATGCATTCAAAATTACTTGGTGAATTATATAAAAATAAAACTATGATACAAAGGTCTTTCTCTTAAGGATCATCAAACGGGGGATAAAGAGCCCTCATGTAAACTAACCAAATAAGTTTGTGAAGCGGCATATAAGACAAAAATAAATAATAAAAGAACAGAGTGTGAACAAATTTAATATTGCAACCTATCTAAATTCCAGCATGCAACTATAAACCATAAAAACTAAGCTTTGAAAATCCATAATTAAGCATGAAATAGTAGACTTGAAAAACCCCTGATAAATTTATGTTAATTAGTTACACTATCTTTTTTCAATAATTATCTCATATTTTTTTTTTTTAACAATGTCAAGTTTATTTTATGGTAAATAAATAATTATGGGAGCACTAACTCATCTTTAATGCTCCCAAAAATTTTCTTTTATGAGTAAGGTTAAGTTAGGTGTCTGAGTAGTTCGAGCCCCATCAAGGGTGGGAATGGGGTGGGGTTTTAAAAAAAAAAAAAAAAAAGTTAGGTGTCTGAGTATTCAACAAAAATAAAGTTTCTGACCTAGCACTCCTCTGCTAGGGTTTACTTTCTAGCGATCTGGAAAGAAAGACTTCTATTACCAATCTGTCATGGATTTGGATATTCTAAGTTGGAATTGCAGAGGGATCTGCAACGATACTACTACGAGGGCATTGAAAGATTTGATATCTCAAAATCGTCCTCAAATTGTTTTTATCTGTGAAACCAAAATCAGTAATCTATCTGATTTCAAAGCATTACACGCTGCTTTAGGGTTTCCTAATTCTCGGGAGGTTCTAAGTGATGGGCGGTCTGGTGGATTAGGAATGTTTTGGAGCGATGACGTGAAAGCGAAGATTGGTACTGTTTCAAACCATCACATGGATCTGTTCATTAATGGTGGGATTGGAAACCCTAGATGGAGAATAACAGGATTTTATGGCTATGCAAGTACGGCTGACCGTGATCGTTCCTGGCAGCTCTTACGTGATTTACGAGATCTGGACGTACTGCCATGGGTTGTGATTGGGGATTTCAACGAAATCCTCAATAACAGCGAGAAAATAGATGGTCCGATGAGGGCAGAACGATAGATGCGAGGTTTTTGAGACGCTCTAGGATATGGAGACTTACTCGATCTAGGGTTTCAAGGCCCTCAGTCCACATGGTGGAATTCCAATACCCAACTTCGGCTTGACCGAGCGGTTTGTACACCTTCCTGGTTCGATATCTATGGCCATGCTAGGTTGCGCCATCTACCACCAAGTAACTTGGACCATGTCCCCATCCTGCTTCATGCGAGTACCGCACAGTTGCCTGAGCGGAGGAATTATCACAGATTTAAATTTGAGTCGTACTGGCTACAGAATAGAGAGTGTGATGATGTGGTGAATGCTGCTTGGGCTACTGATGTCGTCGGAACTCCTATGTTTCAAGTGACAAAAAAAATCACCTATACTAGGTTGGAACTGGATAAATGGCAGAAGAGAACATATAAGGGTAGGCAAATGCAGATGCTTGGCATTAGAGCGAGACTGGAGGAGCTCCTGGATGTTCGGTGTTCAGATGTAGTGACAGAAGAGAAGAAACAATTGATGGAGAATTTGCAGCGACTTCTTTCACAAGAAGAGAGCTTTTGAAAACAACGATCTAAAATACAGTGGTTAAAGGAAGGGGATAGGAACACAGGCTATTTCCACAGGAAGTCTGCTAATCGGAGAAGGAAAAATACCCTTTGTGGGTTATATGATGAAAATGGTGAATGGTGTGATGACGAAAGAGGTATGGAAAATGTAATTACCTCTTATTTCTCTTCTATGTTCACTGCAACTGAAATTGACAATGATGCCATGAATACTACCTTGGAAGCCATTCATCCTTGCGTTTCACATGATATGAATGAAAAATTGTGCGCACAGTATACTCAAGAGGAGGTGAAGTGTGCTCTATTTCAGATGTATCCAACCAAATCACCGGGGCCGGATGGAATGCCTCACATATTTTTTCAGATTACTGGGACACCATTGGGGGAGACATAACTGAGGCATTGAAGAATTTTTTACAGACAGGTCAGTTACTGAGGCAGATTAATTTTACTCATATTTGCCTTTTTCCAAAAGTGGCTACTCCTGAACATATGTCTGATTTACGGCCAATTGCTTTATGCAATGTGATATATAAGATTTGTTCGAAGGTCATTGCAAACAGATTGAAGCTTATTCTTCCTGCTTTGATATCTCCGTTTCAAAGTGTTTTTGTTCCTGGAAGACTGATCACTAATAACATTCTGGTTGCTAATGAAGTGGCTCATTTTGTGCATAATAAAAGAGATGGGAATGAGGGTTTTATGGCTTTGAAGCTTGACCTTAGCAAGGCCTATGACATAATGGAGTGGATTTTTCTCTGTAGGGTGATGGAGAGGTTTGGGTTTGCTTCTAGTTGGATTAACATGGTGATGCAGTGTGTCAGCTCTATACAGTACTCTTTCTTGGTTCGTGGGAAACCTCGAGGTTTGGTCACACCTAGTAGGGGATTGAGACAAGGTGATCCTTTATCACCGTATCTGCTTCTTATTGGTGCAAAGGGCTTTTCAGCGCTTTTGCAACAGAAGCAGAAGTTAGGGTTGCTGGCCGGCATTGAAGTTTGTAATGACGCCCCAGCTGTTGATCATCTATTGTTTGCAGATGATAGCATGATTTATGCTAATGCTTCGTTGGAGGATTGCTATCAGATCCAAGATGTACTTGAGACGTATGGTAGAGCTTCAGGTCAGTTAGTTAACTTTACCAAGAGTTCTGTTGTTTTTAGTAAAAATGTTTCAGAATTTATGAGAGAAGAAATTACTAGTTTTCTGGGGGTGGAGGAAGTGGAATCTCATGAGAAATATTTGGGATTGCCAACCTATGTTGGAAGGAAGAAAACTTCTACTTTCCAATACATAAAAGATAATTTGGCGAAGAAGCTAGCAATTTGGCAAGGAAAGTTATTAAGCGGTGCTGGAAAGGATATTCTCATCAGGGTGGTTGCTCAAGCTTGCCTACTTATGCCATGAGTGTTTTCCAACTCACTCAGAATTTTTGTGAGGACCTTGAGCAAATGTGTGCTCGTTTTTGGTGGGGGAGTACTCTTGATAAGAGAAAGATTCATTGGAAAACTTGGAAGGCTTTGTGTAACCCAAAGGAGGAGGGTGGCCTAGGGTTTCGTAGTTTATCAAATTTTAATACTGCAATGTTGGCAAAACAAGCATGGCGTGTGGTGAATAATCCGAATTCTTTAGTGGCTCGGATCTATAAAGCAAAATATTATCCAGATACTACCTTTTGGTTAACTGAGGCTTCTACTTCTCCCTCTTTTTCTTGGAGAAGCCTATTTTCTACAAGAGAATTTTTGAGACAAAGTTCGTATTGGCAAATTGGTAATGGTTTGTCTGTTGATATTTGGTCGGATTCTTGGGTGCCTGGAGTCCCAGATTACAAGCCAGTTGATAATGGCATAGCTTCGTTGGAGGTTAGACAAGTTAGTGAGTTGTTGAACCAAGCAGGGAGGTGGAATGAACTATTGGTTAGACGAATGTTTCCAATGGAGGAAGCTGAAGCTATTCTGAGTATACCTCTAAGTTCTAGAGTTGTTGAAAATAGAATGGTGTGGAGAATGGAAAAGAATGGTAAGTTTACGGTTAAGTCAGCATACCGTCAGGATTTTTCTATGTCAAACTCCAGAAGTCCTTTTCAAGTTTCAGTGGGGGTTAACTTTTGGAAGAAGATTTGGAAGGTTGTCATCCCTAATTCTGCCAAGGTTCATATATGGAGGGTTTGCCATAATATTTTACCTTCTCTTGAGAGACTTGCGTCAAAAAGGGTGGTGTTGGAAACACAGGTGTGTGTTCTTTGCTCTTCTGGATTGGAGTCCACGTTACATTTATGTCAGGATTGCTCATTCACAAAACAACTGCTTCAAACCAATGGGGTCTTATCTCAGGTGTGTTACAATCCTCATGCCGCTCACTTGGATATTCTTGGTTGGTTGAGTTTTTGTGTTGATGCACTTTCAGTTAAAGATTTGGGTGATTTGGTTTATCACTTGTGGGGAATTTGGAAGGAAATGAATTGTCGGATTTGGGATAATAAGAGTGTCACAACTTCTGAAGTGCTTCTTATGTCCATGACTAGGCTGCATGCCTTTAGATTTCATAATTCAAAACCTCATATTGGAGGTACTGTGAGGATGTCCCGTTGGTCTTCTCCTCCTTTGGGATGGTACAAGATTAATGTAGATGGTTCCTATAATTATACTACTAAATGTGGAGAAGTGGGTTTTGTAGTCAGGGATAACTTGGGCAACTTTCTTGCTGGGGGAGGTAGGCCATTGTAGGGGTTATTATGCCCGGAGCATGCTGAGGTGCTGGGCTGCAGATTGGCAGCGAATTTTGCTGTGGAGCAGGGGTTTGTTCCTGCTTTATTGGAGCTCGATGGTCAGGTGGTACAACGACAATTATTGCAGCGAAGTGACCCTAATACTTCGGTGTTGGGGCGAATTTATGATGATCTCAGGTTATTTCTTGAGAGTCATCTAAACTTGAAGGTTATATACGTGAATATGAGTGCTAACAAAGTGGCTCACCTTATGGCAGCACAAGCTAGTTCTGAAGCACATGAACATTATTATTTTTCTTCTTCTCCTTCATTTTTGCTTGCTGCATTAGCAGCAGATGCTAGTTCTATGTAATTTTTTCCAAAGTTCAATAAAGTTCTGACCTCCTTTCTCTAAAAAAAAAAAAAGTTAGGTGTCTGAAATTACTTAGCAAATTTTACTTTTTAAAAAGCAAATAAGAGGTGTAAAGAGATGAGAGGTTAACCACTGCAAGTGACCTAGTGGTTATTGCCTAGTTGGGTGTGCTCCCCAACCTAGGTTCGAACCCCGAAGCTGTCAAAGTGGCCAGGCATTGTGCTGTAATGCACAGTTGGAGCATTTCACATGCGCCGAAGGGGTTTATCTTGGGCCTAGGAAGCCTTTGGGTTCCCCTTAACAAAGTAAAAAAAAAAAAAAAATATGAGAGGTTAAATGAGCAAATATGGAGGTCCCAATAGAAAAACTCTTAGGAGGCAGAAGGAAGAAAAGCGAGAGCAAAAACCTCGGTCTGGGATGTAGAAGGGAGGAAGAGAGGAAAAAATAGGTCAGTGGGCCAGTGGCAGAGCGGCCAAAAAAATTTAAATGAGGGCAAAATCGTCTTTTCGCCCACAAATGAACAGTGATAAACAATTAACTCATCTTTTATATATGTATAATATGAGTTTTATCTACGTCTAGGCACCCAATGTATCTGGTCTACCATTGTAAGGTAGTGTACTTTTTGCTTGGTCAATGGTCGCAACCTCTTAGTAATAAAAATAAGGGGCTGTGACCACTTACCCAATTTTAGACAGAAAATTGCCCACTTACTCCACCAAGAGTTATTTAACCCCATTTACCCAAACTAACAGTGTTTGACAGTATTACCCTCATTTTAATTAATAAATTACATTAATCTCTCTCTCTCTCTCGCTCGCTCGCTCCCTCCCTCACGCTCACGGCCCAGAACCTCGATGCCTGGTGATGATCCTCGTCGCCTCGATGCCCGGTGATGATCCGCGTTGCCGTCGTCTCCGGTCACGAAAACCAAACCTCCTTCACTTCTCTGATGGTGGCGATGTCGAGGCCTTCGGAATCCGACTGAAACTCTGTCTCTGTCAGATCCGATTGGCGGAGCAGTACAGCCTGGTGATGATCCTCGTCGCCTCGATGCCCGGTGATGATCCTCGTCGCCGTCGTCTCCGGTCATGAAAACCAAACCTCCTTCACTTCTCTAATGGTGGTGATGTCAAGGCCTTCGGAATCCGACTGAAACTCTGTCTCTGTCAGATCCGATTGGCGGAGCAGTACAGCAATCGGAGCAACCATCTCGGTGCCGCGACGCTGTCGGAGCCAGCCGGTCATTCGGACCACTACCTCCTTTGGCGCGGTTAAGTGTGGAGGTCGCGCATTCTGCTTCTCTCAGATTGGTGAATGGCTGCGTGGCACTACTGTTATGGTTTCTTCTCTAGCGGCTGGCGTTCGAGGTGGTCATGCCTTCTGGTGTTGCGCGTCTCAAGGTGATGGCATGGATTGTTTTGACTGGCTACTCTGGGATTGGTGTTGATGTGTTGGTGGCTCCGAGCCCCGTGGGTAGGCCACCAGATCGAGGTTTCTCTTAACATAAGAGATTTATCTACTTGATCAGGCACTTGGAAATGGTTATTTGGAAGATAATAATAACCCATTATTGGCCCCCAGTAGACACATTATTGGCCCCCAGTAGACTTTGAAATGAGGGACAGGGATCACTATAGTGTGGTGTATTGATAAGTTACCTGTTGTTTTCTGTGTATTAAAGCCAAATTATCTGTGAATCATACAAAATGGTGCATTTTTGGTGGTCTATTGGGAGGCAGTAGAGACATTGGACTTTGTATTGGGGGGCAATAATATGATTATTGGGAGCCAATAATATGATTATAAATTGATCAATTGTTCCTGTAGTGTATTCATTTTGGTTTTGGGAGTTCATACAATTCACTGGACGGCAATAATATGATTTTTGGGAGGCAATAATATGATTACTGGGGGGCAGTAATATGATTACTGGGGGGCAATAATAGCCGGATTCCGGATTCCAGTCATCGGTCGCCGGATTTCGGTTACCGGTTCCCGGAATCCAGTCATTGGTCACCGGAATCCGGTCACCGTTCGCCGGAGTCCGCGCCGGCCACTGGTCACCGGAGCACAGCAAGGTGGAAGGTGACTTCTCTCTCTAAGTGAGAAAGAAGGAGAGGGCAAAAAAGTCTCAAAAAAAAAAAGAAAAAAGAATTAATTGGGTAAAGGGGAAATAATCCCTTAGAGTGTTTTGGGTAAATGGGGTTAAAAAAACAGTTAGTGGAGCAAGTGGACAATTTTTAGCCTAAAATCGGGTAAATGATCATTTTCCCTAAAAATAAATAAAAATCAACTATCGTCGGATTTATTTCTAGCCGGTAACATAATGAGAAAGTTGTGTTCGATGCATAATGACTATGTGTCAGCATTACCTTTCAGATATGTCATTTGTTATTGTAAAGCACATAAAGAGCCAACACTCTTTACTAATCAATACACGTTAAAACACATTAAATTAGTGAAGACTCGTACTATATCTCTCAAGAAGTCGTAGTGTGGTGCCATAATTTACAATTTCAATATTAATCAAGAATGAGAGCCGTCTATTTATTTCCAAAAGACATTAAAAATAGGAAACGAAACTTGTTTAAATTTTAGTAAGCTTTATCGTCGATAAAAGTACTTTGTTAAACACACATGTTTGACTAATGGCGAAAAGGTATTTTCTTGTGTTTAGCCAACGTCCTTTAGCCCGACCACAGCAAAGAACATTGTAGATTATTTAATATGCCGAATTCTTATACTCAAAAAGCTATAAAAATTGGTTAATGGAAGATGAAACTGCATTACACTTATATAATCATTTTAAAACTCCTCAAGTGGAATTGAACTGAAACAAATGCTTTCCTAATTTTCTTTTCTTTTTGGTCAAAAATGATGGTGATTTATGGAAGAACAACGTACCAAAAACCAGGTAGTTCCATGCTCCTCAATTCAAAAAATATATTTATAAACATAGGGTTATTATATGTAGTTAAATTATTCTTTCTATTTATTTCACAATTTACTTGGGGTAACAAATAGTTTGTGACTATCTCCACGTGCGGTCGTATTTTAATTAAAATTTGAGAAAAAAAAAATGTTATTGGCACTCCTAATTAAATTAATTTGTGCGACTCGCAATGATTTGCGAAAGCCATAAAAAATCTTTCACATTCAAAATGAGTCACTCCCACTGACCCCTACCAGACCTCCTTGTCAGTGATTGCTACCAAAGTCCAAAGTTAATTGGAATTGGAATTGGAATCAGACCTAGATCTTACGGTCACTCAACTTTTTATGAAACCATATGCATAAGCAGAGAATCTCTATATCTAATTATGCATTTGTTAAGTCACTAATGGGGAGAAATACCAAAAAGGACAAAAAAACGTGAGCTATGATGATGGCTATAGATTGTTCTTGCTTCGTTAAAAGACGTTGAGGCTCAAAAGACTCATAGCGTGTGAAAAGCTTTCATGAAGGTGTAAAAAGTGACCCCGGAACGTCCTTGTTGTTCATTTCTTTAGACCAAAAACAACTTTGTCCCTCTATTTCAAAACCCCAAAAAGAAGATGGCTTTCTCATAGTGATGGTAGTGATAGCGGTAGCAGTTTGGATGTTGATCTTCATGTCCATCAAGATGAAGTGGATTTTAATCTTTATGCTTTCACATTTGTGAATGCCCTTTGATATTTCACCTTTAAACATAAGATATTGGATGGTTTTGTTGAATTAGGTGGTTCATTGATTCTTAGCTTAATTATTATGGAATAATGGCTTATATAATGCAAGTTTTATGCTCACGCATAGAAGCATTAAGCCTTAGCTGGACTCTCCTTAAACACCTAAAGTTACACCCCATCATTTCAAACATTAATAAAAAAAAAAAAAAAGTCTTTTCCTATTTTCAGATTAGAGTAAGAAGACCATAGTTTTATAAACCCATGCAAAGAAAAGAGAAACCAAATACATGGTTGGTGAATCAAATTAGATCAAAATTATTAATTAAGTTGTGTTTAGACTTTAGACTCAAGTCTAGCTAGGAAGATAATAATAAGTTATTAACATAACATTTGTGATTAATTTGGACTTTGTGAGACATTTTTTCCGGGGATTCCTCGGTCGGACCGTTTTGGCGGCTTTTGACCATTTCCTTTTTTGCAAGTCGGTCCCTCTGTAGTCTGTACGGTTTGGCCCGGGGCCCGGATGGCAGATACAATAAAGTTTGGGGTTCAAATAGTAAAGTGGACTTGTTTCCGCGTGGTCGCCATTAAATGATTGTGATGGATCTCTCCCTTTCTCAAGCTTTGCACTACAGTTGTTCATCTTGCTAATATTTCTAGTTTTGCCGTTGCATTTTTAGGTCATTACATTGTAAGCCCGGAGATGATATAAGTTAGGGACCTCATATGGGATCAGTTTGTTTGTTTTTTGTTTTTATCAAATAAACAACTAGTCTTTCGTGAGTCGAACTTACAATCTCCTACTTATAAAGGAAAGACGATGTCATTAGACCAAATGGTACTGAGCGGGATCAATTTGTTTTAATTTACTAGAAAATTGATTAATTTGTTTGGATTAAAATCTTGTGTTCATTAATGTGTTTTACCACTGTGATGACAACTACTTGCCACCACATAGCCTACCAAAATTACCAAATCCATCAAGAATTTTAGAAGCAATGAATGAGGGCAACCTTTATCCTCAAAATCATCCTTGCAAAATAATCAAGAAGGTGAGAACGCAACCTTTAGACATCTTTTTCTTTTCAAAGGACCTTTAGAAATATCTAGACAACTGCATTGATATGAAGTTACTTGCCCTACAATGTGATGAGGCAACCTAGATTTGGTAGCAACTCATTGCCGACTCTGTCAATCAACTTTTTGCCTACATCTTTGGTGATCGCACTGTCCACCAACATATTTGCCTCCTGGCTAAGCTATGCGAGGTCTGGAATCAGAAAAATCATAAGTATAAAGGATTGCCTTAAACAAATAGAAATGCACCCAAAATAAACCACGCACCACTTATAAAGTTATAAGTAGATTTGCATACGAGTTGGACATTTCGACTTGAGCAGACCACTACCTCTGGCCTAACTAAGTTCACACCCTCTAAACTTATTGATCTGATTTCGGCTCATAGACGTAGAATATAGCAATCATTTCTGCTACGAGTGGCAAATATCCAAGTAGTGTTCTTTTCTGCTCCCGTCACTTTTAGTAGACATTGGTGTCTGCGACTTCGAGTTGAAAGTTGGTATGTTTCTTGAGGGAAGAGAATAAAGGTACTTGGATTCTTTATTGAACAATGGATTATGTCCTAATTCCTGTTTTTGGAAATGAATATGGGATTTGGGCCGGTTTTGAATCTAGATTTGAGATCTAGGTCAGTTTCAACTTAGGATTTTGGATTTGGATCAATTAATGGTACTTTGGATGACAGTTGCAAATTTGATGGTTTAGGTTATCTCAATTGTGTTGAGCGTGCTCTACGTCTACGGTGAACTCTAGCTTTTAGAGCAAGTGCACCCGTAGTCAAGAAAAGGCAAAGTCGAGAAGTCAAGAATTCGACCAGTCAAGTTACTATTCACTGCCACTGGACATGGGTTTACACCCGTTGTTTTTCTTGCCCGGTCAACACTGTTCATTATTATATAATTTTAGGGGGTCTCGAAAATCGACTTTTTACACATACATAATTTGGGAAAACTTCCTTCATGAAAGTTATAGAGATCGTTGATACGATCTCGTGCATACATGGAACGCAATATTCGGAGTTCGTATGAATTTATTATGAATTTTTGAAATCTGAAAATTTTCTATAAATAGCAAAAAAAAAAATTCTATTTTGTTTCAAAGGACGAAATTTTTTCATTTCCCCCCCCCCTCCGGTTCTCTCTCTCGCAGCTGCACCAGACCCGACCCAGATTTTTCTCCGTCCTCCGGCCACGGACCCGGCTCCCCCGAGGTCGCCTCACCTCTTCTGGCCGCTCTGTGGCGTCAAACCGCCCAGACGCTGCCCCCAGGCCGAAATCGAAGCAACCCAGGCGGAGCAAATCGTCCGGCCGCTCTGTGGCGTCAGTCGAGCTGCCTTTGCGGCGCCACGCGTCATGCGTTTGTGAGCCAGTCACTGCCTTCAGCGCGTCGCAGTGGAGGGTCTGCTGGTGATGTCAGCCACGTGAATCCTTGGGTCGAGCTGGCAGCCCCTCAAACCCAGGCAAGAAAAATGTCACTATGTTGCCTTTTTTCTTCGCCTCAGTCAAGAAAAGCCAGAAAATGGCTGGGCAAACTTTCACCGGTGGAGGACCGATTTTGCTTGTGGCCGGTCACCACATCATCATTCCCTCCCTTTGCCCAGTCAAAGTGCAACCGCTGCACTTGCTCTTATACACATGTGGGCAAACGATATACTTAGGTAGTAGCTCTTATATGTTGTGTCCCAAATGCCAGAAAGGGAAAGCCATCATATGTATCTTCGCTCGTCTCTACTACTATAAATGGAAGCCTAATTTTGGTGTCATAGGCTTTACCAAAATTTAAAACACGTAAAATACCCTTTATTTAATAAATTATTACATCAGCATATTTTTATTTTTAAAGATTAAAAATATTTTTTATTTTAGTTGTTAGATAAACATAAAATGAAAACAAACAAATTTAAGAGAATAATCACACGTTCCTCTCATCGACTATCCGTGCGAACACAGGGGTTAAAGGCTAGTTAGTAATAACCTAGCAACCTCCTTTAAAAGAAAATATCTAAACTAAATAAAAGAACACTTTTGTTCTTTTTAGAGTATATATTTATTAGAATTATTAATAGTTCTATGACCGGTAGTCGAACGTAAATGTACTCAATAGTAGGTCTAATATGTTGTGCCCCCAATGGCCAAAAACAGGCCGAACGTGTGTATTTTCACTCAATATGAATAAAATGAGGTCCTCCTTTAGAAAATAAATAAATAAAGTTTGAATCGTTCATTGCCATTACGATTATAGATTTTGTGGGATTTAATTGTTGACTATTTCATTATGATTGTAACCAAAGTTAGCAATTTACTAAATTCAATTTTTCATTCAATCATAAAACTAAACCTCACAAAATTCTCAAACGTCATAAAATGATTGAGCTAGGTAATCAATCCATTACACCATTGTCCGAATTCTCCATAAAACATCACAACTTTTGAATCGAATAACCTAATTCTTCCTACACATCGGATTGCTTCAAGGCAACACAAAATCTTTTCAAGGCTATATATTAATTGAACATTTGAAAAATTAAAAGAAAAACATTTTTAAAAAAGAAAGAAAGAAAGAAAGAAAAGAACAAGATAAGATTCGTCGGTTCCAAAATTAGGGGTTGGAAGATATATATGTAGAGAGCGAGGGGGTGGAAAAAAAAAATGCAAATAAGGATAAGATTAGTAATAAGTAGACTCTCTCTATATATCTATTAAATATTACTCGTTTTCGGTCTTTCTACAATTTCTGCTGCTCTCTTCTATTCCATGTGGGCTGCAGCTCAACTTCCACTGCTGCTTCCTCGTTACTTCCCCTCTGAAAGCTGCTCCCCATTTTCTAATTCTCATCTTTGAAAGATTCGTCGGCTACTACCCTGTTCTTCATATGATCGGTGAGTCTTATACTCTTATACCATGTTTGATTTTTTTTTTTTTTTCAATTTATTTTTTTTCTGGAAATGATCGTACCCTTTTGCTTGTTCTACTTTGTTTAATCCCACAAATTCAAAACGTTGTTGTCTGAATCTGGGTTCCAACACTCTGCTCTGTCTTTTCCTCGGACCAAACGTTTTTATCTTGTCTGATTTTGCTTGGCTAAGCCAGAACAAACAAAGAATATTGCTGCTGTATGAATCTGGCTTTGTTTTCGTATTTTGTGAATTTTCGTAATTCTGGAAGAAGTAAGACAAACAGGGTTGGTGGAAGTTGTAGAGAAAAATAAGAAAAAAAATTTGGGTGTTGAAAAAAAATTGGATCTTGGAATTTGGTACTGATTGATAGAATGGAATTTGGGTGTTGTTAATTGGGGTTTAGGTAGCGGTCATTTTCATGTCTAGTTTTGGCATATATTCTGGTGAATTGTTTGCTAAAAGATTATTATTCCTTCAAATTTTGGGTTTTTAATATTTTTCTTTCTTTCTTTCTTATCCAGAATAAAGAGTATGGGGGTTATCCATTTAAGCATTGGCTAAGCAGCCTTTTGTTGTAACCATAGTGTTGGAGTTGGGGGGTTCTGCCTAGTGCTGTGGTTTTTTGTCTTCTAAATACTTCTTGTGGATCTTGAATTGTGGAAATCTGAAACCAGAACAGAAGGAAACCACCTTCATTTTCTGATTTCGAGTCGAATTCTTATGCACCCGACACACTTTAATTCCCATATTTATATTCTCCTTCTCCTTTTCAGTTTTCATGCAGTAGCTAGCAGCCTAGGAGAAAAATCATTGGTAATTTTGCTTTTTGGTTTCGAATTTGTTTGCGAGTGCATACAAAATTAGAGTTTCTTGACTTCCGTTAGCTGTTTCGCACAATTGTTTGATTTATGGTATTATTTCTTGATGCAGGATCAAGAAATATGATGTTGGATTTCGCTTAGAGATCCAAACTATATTCTCCGTGTAAGAGATGGTTGCAGACTCGTGGTTTCGCAGTCTCTGGAGGACAAAAAAGAAGCACGAGGATGGTCCTGAGAAAGCAGTGATTAGAGTTTTGGCCTTTGAAGTAGCAAGCTTGATGTCTAAGCTAGTCCAGTTATGGCAATTTCTGAGTGATAAACAAGTGGCTAGGCTCAGAGAGGAAATTTCAAATTCAGTGGGTATAAGAAAGCTTGTGTCAGATGATGATGATTATATTGGAGGTTTAATATGCATCGAGTTGTTCGAGAATATGGTCCGTGTGGCAAAATCTGTGGACAGGCTTGGGAGGAATTGTACTGATCCTAGTTTGAAGGGTTTTGAGACTGCTATTAGTGATTTGATCAATTACGGTGTTGACACTTATGGATGGCAATTATCATGGAAAAAGATGGAGAGGAAGGCCAAGAAGATGGAGAGGTTCATTTCAATAAATGCAAATTTGTATGAAGAGATGGAAGTTCTTTCAGAGCTTGAACAGACGTTGAGTAGAATGAAAGGCAGTGGTGACTTAGATGGTGTTAATTTGCCGGAGTTTCAAAAGAAGGTAGTGTGGAAGCGGCAGGAGGTGAAGAATTTGAAAGAGGTCTCTCTGTGGAACAGAACTTATGACTATACAGTCCTCCTTTTAGCAAGATCTCTCTTCACAATATTCGGTAGGATCAAGCATGTCTTTGGAGTTCAACAGATGGCAGATGGTGAATCCAAAGATTCTGATCACATTAGTCGTAGTCATTCAGTGTCTGCAATAATACAGCCTTCAGTCCAACCATCTGAGAACGGTCTTCCAAGATTTGCCTCAGGTCCCCTTGGGAGGTTTGCTGCTACATCAGGGCCAATTTCGAAAACACACAAAACCAACAATTTCTTTTCAGGCCCTCTTGGTGGCTCCAGCACAAAATCAGGCCCTATTTCAGCAAAAAAGAAAGATGTCAACTTCTTTTCAGGTCCTCTTGGGAAGTCAACAAAATCAGGCCCAATTGCTGCAACTAATAGAACCATCAGGAAGTTCTGGAAGTCTCGTGATCACTCAGTCACTAATCATGAGAAGAAACCACCTACAAAGCCCAATAGGTTGACTCAAGTTGGACCTTTTAAAGGATGCATGATAAGCAATTCACCTGTCACCAATTGCTACTTGAATTCAAATGGTGTTCGTTCAGCAATTCTCAATGTAGCCAGAGATGCCAATGGAGACATTTTGGCTTCTGGCAGCAAACTTCATCCTAGTCCGTCAATCTTCAGTTCCAAGTACAAATTGTTGGATGCTCCACCTGAAACCCTTGGTGCTGCTGCCTTAGCACTGCACTACGCAAATGTTGTTATTGTAATTGAGAAGTTAGTTGCATCTCCTCACTTGATTGGTCTTGATGCGAGAGATGACCTGTACAATATGTTGCCTGCAAGTGTGAGAGCTGCACTAAGGGCAAGGCTAAAGCCATACAGTAAGAGCTTAACTTCATCAGTTTACGATACAGTTCTTGCAGGAGAGTGGAATGAGGCAATGGCGGGGATATTAGAATGGTTGGCACCACTTGCTCATAACATGATAAGATGGCAATCCGAGAGGAGCTTTGAACAGCAAACCTTGGTTTCCAGGACACATGTTCTTCTGGTTCAAACCCTCTACTTTGCAAATCAACAGAAAACAGAAGCAACAATTACAGAGCTTCTTGTTGGTTTGAATTACATCTGGAGGTTTGGCAGAGAAGTCAATGCAAAGGCTCTGTTAGATTGTGATAGCAATAGAACGTATGATGATTTTTTGGATATGGATGGGTAGTAGAATTTCAGCTTATTGCAATTACCAGATGCAGATCTCAAGTCTACCCACATTGCCAATGCTCTGACCTGGCTTGTCGATGAGGTTGCTGAATGCTACTGGACAGATTGATAATTGCGTGGTCCAGGAGACACAATCAGCTATTTTTAATATCCTTGTATTAAAAGGCATCCTTGGTAAGTCAAAAAGGTATAGACAGAGCTTCCAAACATTCTTTCTTTTGGTGGGTTTCTACCCACTGGAATATGGCTCCTCTATTCTTTTTTTTCTCATATAAGCATGGTATGCCATATTTAATTAAGCTGTGTACCTTGTATATTTTATCAGCTATACTTGTTTCTTTTTCAATGGTTGTAAATCTGTGGTATAAAAGGTTCTCTCCATAATATCAAAACGCCTCGTATGGTCAAGCGTTTTCTTTTGTAAGTGACTATTATAATGGTGACCTTTACGGCACATTGTAGCTAGGGCATATAAGTGTTTTGTTGCATGTTAGATTTGATATTTGAGATATTCCCTTTTATGCACTATCATGCTGTGTTACCAGGCATTCCCTCATCTTCCGAATTGTTTAATTTGTTTTGTTAGAAATCTTGGCTGTTTTCAGGAATTTGTGGATTTGCCTGTGTTGTTCCTCCCTGAACCCACAAAAGCATGTTTCTAATGCATGTTTGGAGGTGAAAGATTGCACATATAAAGTCAGAATTACTCCATTTTACCTTTTTGTTTTCTAATGATCCTGAATCCGGATCAAGTCATAATTCCTTGGAATAATATGAATTTGTGTACCCCAGAGACATCCTAGGTTGTTAAATCGTGTTGGATTTGGATCATGGTTTTTGTTGCTTCAGATTTCAGACTACTACTACAACTTTGTGCTTTGCGCTGCACAGTACAACAACACTCATATACCTGGTTGCTGGGTCACTACTATAACGAGTTCTGTGGTACAGACTATTGTAATGACTGGGCAGTTGTTGCTTGAGATTGAAGTCTCCTCGAGTTATGTTGGCACATGGACTCTTGAATGTTTAATTTCATTAAATGAGAATAATGGGACTCCCTTGTTCTACTTCTAGGTGCTATAAGCTAAGACGACAATCCAGGATGATTTCACTGCCTGTAGGAACGATCTAAGTGAGTAGTGTTACGAGTGACGACCCGTTGAATTAGTCACGACCAGCACCTGACAGTTCTCTATGCTCCTGCAACGTCTTCGACATTTGGAAGACTAGCTACAAATGAAAAAAAAAAAAAACCGACTAGCCACAACACAACTATCAAAATGTCAAGCAACCTCGTTTAGGCCCGATTAGGAACATGAATAGGAAGAAGAAACAATTAGACTGTAACTGGGAAATAATAAACCTATTACTAATAAGAGGAAACAATTACCCATCCCTATAGGGACTAAACTTGAAGTCCTTATTTAAACAAGAAACTTGTCCAAGACAATGATTATAAATAAAATAAAGAACTAAATTCAGTTTGCCTACTCCTACTTTGAGTCAAAAATTATGTTAGTCCTTGATGTTTAAATTTAATCAGCACCCCGCACTTCCAAAATTTATCTCCTGTGTAACATACTACCTCACAGTGGAGAGGCCAAAGTCTATCAAAGTTACATGGAAGCCTTCTGCTTCAAAAGGTCTCTTAAGATTCTTTCTTAAGGTCTCAATAATTGGTCACTTGAATCAAATTGGTGCTCATGGATGCATCCCTTTAGTGCATTACAAGATTATGTTTGCTGCCATTAGCGACTTGAATAGTGCAATCCTTGTGCAAATGACATTACCATTTCATATCATACATCCAGACATAGTACTTTGGAAATGCCAAATAGTGTTTCTTAGTAACTATATATTGGAAATTCCAAAGGAAGCAAGTTTAGAACAGCTTAAAAATTGCAAATGTTCCTACTACTTTTCCTGCTCACCATTCTTTATTGAGAACTGATTCTACAGTAAGATGCAACAATACTTTGTAAATGTAAATGATGGAGGACATTTCATAATCCACAGAATCATGTTTTTTGAACATACTTAGTAAACCAGTCCAACATATCTTGATGAGCTTCATTAGCGCTTTTGACAGCGGTCACATTGTCATCTTTATACCTGACAGTCCATCCATGCGAAACACCAGGAAATATTTTCACAAAGTTATCAATCTGTAAACAGAAAGCATCAGTTAATTCCTAAAACTTCATGTGAATTTGTCATATCAGACTCTCTTCCCATTGCATTAACATTTCTAAGGAATTTCACTTAGGGTTATCCATTCGTGCCAGAGAGTGACCATTTGACTATTCGATCGAAGTTGGGAGATGCTTACCTTATTAGTGGATAAAACCTCCTTAAACTGTTTCACGAGTTCAGGTGCAGTGCTGTTGTCAAATTGAGCAGCCAATATGGCTATTGGGGTCTTAATCTCTGACATAGAAGAATAAAGACAAGGAAAACACTGGATTAGTAACTTAAAGAAGAGCCAGTACTGATAGTGCACTAGTTCTTTTTGTCTGAGATCAGATTGCCTGTTGCAAAAGACTTTCAGGATATCAATATTTAATATGTATGAGTAATTAACTAGTACTGTAGTAGGTTTTTTTTTTTTTTGGTCTGATAGTACTGTAGTAGGTTGCTAAACTAGTGTTTTTATCTATATGTAATTATAATTGTGCTGTATATTGATAATGTGAATGTGACTTACTTTTTATTTTATTTTTTTATGGCTGGAACCCAATTAAATTGTCATTGTTCCACAATATATAGATCACTCAACCTTGACTAACTCAAATCTGACTAAATGACGTACAAGTTGAATTGTTATTGTTCCACAATATATAACCTTGACTAAATGGCGACATGGCATACAACTTCAATTGTCAATGGTGTACAAGTTGAATTGTTATTGTTCCACAATATATAGATCACTCAACCTTGACTAAATGGCATACAAGTTGAATTGTCATTGTTCCACAATAAATGGCGTACAAGTTGAATTTGGACAATGCATATAAAAGCACAGTTTGAGTAATACTAGTCTTACCCAAGGTTTCAATATTTTTGAAAGTAAGTGTTTTTTCAACCGTGAACTGTGTAAGGGATGCCGTACCTTTAATATCATCAAGAGTGACACGGGAAGGGTGTAACAAAACTGCAGCCTTAGTGTAATAACCCTTTGATAGCTCCGCAACTACTTTGCCTGATGAATTAAGTTTCAGAAGTTGGAATAGTAAGATCAGCTGGTTAATTCAACAGCCATGGCACAATTAATCAATCCAAGAAA
This sequence comes from Rosa rugosa, assembly GCF_958449725.1. Classification (NCBI taxonomy): domain Eukaryota; kingdom Viridiplantae; phylum Streptophyta; class Magnoliopsida; order Rosales; family Rosaceae; genus Rosa; species Rosa rugosa. Next base: position 19,792,827 of record NC_084825.1, read on the forward strand.
TGGACTTTCTGAGTTCTACAATTCTACACATAAAAGTGGGAGGTAGAGTTTTTACCGCCCCAACAGAACCCTACAGCTCCTATCCCGGATACCCCTTTGTTCTTTAGAGCAGCAATTACACGTTTAGCATCTTCAAAACCTTTGTCCTAAAAAAAAATGGAACATTCTTAAGTAGGATATGACTAAACTTCATAACACACGGAAAGTCCTTATTTAAACAAGAAACTCTTGTCCAAGACAATGATTATAAATAAAATAAAGAACTAAATTCAGTTTGCCTACTCTAATTTTGAGTCAAAACTAAGGTTTCAAATTTAGGTTTTGGTTTCGATTTTAGTAGTTCAAATTTAAGGAAATTTCAGAGAAAGTTTCGATTTCGGTGGAAATTTTGGTTAAAAATAAAGAAATCATATTAATTACATTTATAAAATGATATTTTTGAATGAAACTTTTACATAGACTAAACTAACCTATAATAAACATATTTACAATGTAGCCTCTCTGAAATTATACATTTATAATAGAATTGTGATATTTAATATGTATGAGTAATTAACTAGTACTGTAGTAGGTTTTTTTTTTTTGGGTCTGATAGTACTGTAGTAGGTTGCTAAACTAGTGTTTTTATCTATATGTAATTATAATTGTGCTGTATATTGATAATGTGAATGTGAATTACTTTTTATTTTATTTTTTTATGGCTGGAACCCAATTAAATTGTCATTGTTCCACAATATATAGATCACTCAACCTTGACTAACTCAAATCTGACTAAATGATGTACAAGTTGAATTGTTATTGTTCCACAATATATAACCTTGACTAAATGGCGACATGGCATACAACTTCAATTGTCAATGGTGTACAAGTTGAATTGTTATTGTTCCACAATATATAGATCACTCAACCTTGACTAAATGGCATACAAGTTGAATTGTCATTGTTCCACAATAAATGGCGTACAAGTTGAATTTGGACAATGCATATAAAAGCACAGTTTGAGTAATACTAGTCTTACGGTCTTACCCAAGGTTTCAATATTTTTGAAAGTAAGTGTTTTTTCAACCGTGAACTGTGTAAGAGATGCCGTACCTTTAATATCATCAAGAGTGACACGGGAAGGGTGTAACAAAACTGCAGCCTTAGTGTAATAACCCTTTGATAGCTCCGCAACTACTTTGCCTGATGAATTAAGTTTCAGAAGTTGGAATTTTAGACCATCCGCTTTAGACATGTTTATAGAGAGGCCAATTTTGTGGCAGATCGTTCAGCTTCTTTGGGCCACAATACTCAAAATCATTCAGTTTGGTTTTTTTTTTTATCTTTCTCTTTCTGTGTCCCCCAGCATTTCATTTAGATCAGCTGAGAATATATGTTTCTCGTAATTTTGATTTTGTTTTGTAGTTTTCTTTCTCTCATAAAAAAATAAAATAATAATCACATAAAAAAGAAGGTGCTAGACGTGGGACAAGTGAACAAAAATGAGTAGCCTTGGGTAAGAGTGTAATTTCGCACTAAACCGCCTCTCTCACTCAGAGTCACTATACTCCCACTCTAGGGTTTCATTCTCTCTCCCTCATTTCAAAATTGGAACTTGGAAGCGCTCTCTTTCTCTCTCTGCTCCCCCATCAAATTGCTTATTTACTTGACTACCCTCACCGGCACTCAGGGTTAGGGTTAGGGTTCCGATCTCATCCATGGCTTCTTCAGCAGTAGCCGCCCCCCGGTCTTCCTCCAAGACCGAGTCCTACGTCGACAACAAGCGCAAGGAGGACGTCCGCCAGGCCAACATCCTCGCCGCCCGCACCGTCGCCGACGCCGTCCGCACCAGCCTCGGCCCCAAAGGCATGGACAAGATGATCTCCACCGCCAACGGTGACGTCATCATCACCAACGACGGCGCCACCATCCTCAACAAGATGGAGGTCCTCCAGCCCGCCGCCAAGATGCTCGTCGAGCTCTCCAAGTCCCAGGACGCCGCCGCCGGGGACGGCACCACCACCGTCGTCGTCATCGCCGGGGCTCTGCTCAAGCAGTGCCTCGTCCTCCTCTCCCACGGCATCCACCCCACGGTGATCTCCGACTCGCTCCACAAGGTCTCGATCAAGGCCGTCGACGTCCTGACCGCCATGGCCCGCCCCGTGGAGCTCTCCGACCGGGAATCGCTTGTTAAATCGGCGAGCACTGCGCTCAACAGCAAGGTCGTGAGTCAGTACTCGACGCTTCTGGCGCCGCTGGCGGTGGATGCAGTGCTGTCAGTGGTGGACCCCGCGAAGCCGGAAATTGTGGACCTGAGGGACATCAAGATCGTGAAGAAGCTCGGCGGAACCGTCGACGATACCGAAACCGTTAAGGGGCTGGTTTTCGATAAGAAGACGAGCCACGCTGCTGGTGGTCCCACAAGGATGGAGAAGGCGAAGATTGCTGTGATTCAGTTCCAGATTTCGCCTCCGAAAACTGATATCGAGCAGAGCATAGTGGTTTCGGACTATACCCAGATGGATAGGATTTTGAAGGAGGAGAGGAATTACATTCTCAGTATGATTAAGAAGATCAGGTCGACGGGTTGTAATGTTCTGCTGATCCAGAAGAGTATTTTGAGGGATGCAGTGACTGATCTGTCATTGCATTACTTGGCCAAAGCCAAGATTTTGGTGGTTAAGGATGTGGAGAGGGATGAGATTGAGTTTATTACCAAGACTCTGAATTGCCTGCCCATTGCGAATATCGAGCATTTCCGGGAGGAGAAGCTGGGGTATGCTGACTTGGTGGAGGAGTCTTCGCTTGGTGATGGCAAGATTGTGAAGATTACTGGGATTCAGAACATGGGTAGGACTACGTCTGTGCTGGTCCGGGGCTCTAACCAGTTGGTGCTTGATGAGGCTGAGAGGAGCTTGCACGATGCTTTGTGTGTGGTTAGGTGTTTGGTGAGCAAGAGGTTTTTGATTGCTGGTGGTGGTGCCCCGGAGATTGAGCTCTCCAGGCAGTTGGGTGCTTGGGCTAAGGTGTTGCAGGGGATGGAGAGTCATTGTGTCAAGTATTTTGCACAAGCACTTGAGGTTATTCCCTATACATTGGCTGAAAATGCTGGGTTGAACCCGATGACCATTGTCACTGAGCTGAGGAACCGCCACAATGAGGGTGAGATCAACACTGGCATTAATGTGAGGAAGGGGCAGATTACCAACATCTGGGACGAGAATGTGGTGCAGCCGCTGCTGGTGAGCACAAGTGCCATCACATTGGCCACAGAGTGTGTGCGGATGATTTTGAAGATCGATGACATAGTAACAGTAAGATAGTTTGGATGTCTGGTATTTGATGGGAGCTTTTTATCATTTGTGGTCGACTTCTGTTAAGAATTTTGGTTCTGGATTTGGATTGGAACTCTTTTTAGTGTTTTGTAAGAGATATTATGGAACTTTTGTCCATTTATATGCATGTTAGTCAGTTTCTGTTGCTTCTATGCCTGTGTTACATGCTAGAAAAGAAGATGGTTACTTTGTGTTTTTCTTCGATGAAAAAATATTGGTTCTTATTATTTGGCATGACGAAAGTTAAGACATTAATCAACTGATTGTCTTTGGACCATATTACACTATTTCTGTCATCTTTTCTGAATTGTACTTTCATACATTAGGGTTTTGATGAGTTCACTTATTTGTGTTTTGGGTTTATATTGATGATTCAAGGACTACAAAGGTTCCAGGGGTTTGATGTCATGTGGTGGTGGTTGTTATGGGATTTTTATGAAAATTTGCATTGCGTGTAACTTCTGTGGTTGAGTTTTCTTGGATGTAGTTTGAAGTGTGTTGAGAAGCCGTGGAGTGTGAGTAAACTGATTTGGTGGTTGAAGTGGTGTTTAGGGTGAGGTGAGAGTTGAGTTCGTAGTAGATTACAGTTGGAGAACAATGAAGGTTATTAGCTTTTGAAAATCTTTTATTTAGGAATCATACTGAAAGTATTTCAGTGTCGAAGAGTCACATTTGTAATGACAGTGATTCAGTTCTAACGAATAGGTGTGTCCAGTTGTACCAGATACATTGAACATGAGATAGATACATATATAAATCATCAATTTAACCGCAGAAACCCTTGTTGAATTGTATGCAACCATTACTTTTTTTGGAGTTGTCTAGAATTACTTGTACAATATTGCAGTCCAGTTAGTTATCTGTACTATTCTTTCTAGATTGGGAACAGGTAGTCCAGGGTTTAGGAAATCAGTGAAGCCTTACCTCACCGAGGGATGATTCACTTCATCACTTGGCTCTTGTATGCATTTTTTCTTTCTGCTGTATTGGAAAGCCGGGGCTGCCCCAGTCTGCCTTCCCTTTCCTTTTCAATAATTTCAGTTTGCTGCGATCCTTTTGACCTCTGGCATCATTTCCCTAGTTGAATCAATAAATTGGAAATGCAACAGATACTTGCGTGGCTGTTGAATAACATGATGTTTGCATCAGTCACAGAATCTAGGTTCAAATCTAGGCAGAAAGTTCTTAATCTTTCAAAAATATGTTTGAAATTCTACTTGATAGAAGGAAAATGTGAATTTTTTTTTTTGCCCCATTCTCAATTAAATTATTGGGAATTTGCAGAAAACTCAACGTTGACAGAGTTTCCCTATATTGGTAGACCTTGCTAGTGGATTGTTTCTAGATCTGCTAAGAGGCCATGAGATTAGTTTTGAGGGAAAATAAATCCATTCAACATTAAGAGCTCGAAAGTAAATCCAAACCGAGACACCAGTCCACAACATTAACCCAACACTCGCTAATGTGATAGTAGTGCTACGTTACTTATAACTGGAGCAGTTAATTCAACATTTTACTATTAACTTCTCCAGTTAAGACCATTGAACTATTATCACATTGATGTGTGTTGGAAGATACCCAAAAGGTCAGATTCAATCAGAAACATCTCATAAATGTAATTATCAGTTGGTGTAGACAAGGAACAAAATACAGGAAGATACTTACTATAAGCAAAACTTTGTTGCAACACAATCTGGTGTGGATTGATGGCAACAAAAAAACTAAGGAAAAAAACAGGTTACAAGTTACAACACAAAAATTGCCTAAAATCTGTACTAGGTGCTAATCTCATTTAAGAGATGAACTGACCACACCAGATATTGCGTGCAGGCTTGAGGATTTCCTTCCACTACACCAGACCCGACTATACTAAAGTGGTCCTCAATTAACTCATCACTGTACAAAAAATGTCGAGACCCATCCCAAATTATTGGGTCTCTGCATTTTATTTGCCTCGAATGTTCATCTGATCATATGCTATGAACAAAATTCTTGGAATGAATGGTTCCAAGAGACTTTCAACTCTACATGAAATCTTGGGTGTGTGTAAAGGAGTTGGTCCTATAACCTTCAGAAAATCTCAGAAACTATGGCAGTTTTATTTAGGCTGGAAGTAACTATCGTAGATTGAAAGTTGATCAAATGCCTCAAAGTTGGCCTTCAGTCCAACAAATTGGCTACCCAATTGAGCACAGCCAGCATCTGGCCACCTGCAGCCTCCATCTCGCATGCGTAATGGGCATAAAGTTTCACAAACTTGACCAATTGGATTGCTGCCATCAACATCATCTGCCACGACCGTAATGGAAACAGACAGGTCTGATTTCTCATCATTCTGCAGAGTGCCATCTGATTGTCTTTTTGAAGAAGAACAAACTAATTTTTGTGGACCTTCAATTACACTACTTTCAATGTCAACAGTGCAATCTCCGCTACTTGAAAAATGTACCTTGCACCCCAGTGACTGTATAGCTCGCTTCATGGCCTCACTCTCCTTGTTTGCCCTCTTGACCAACTTCATAGCCGAGCTGCTGACTCGCTTTTCATGTCTTACATCTGCACTTAAGGTTTCCATGAGAGTAGTGATTTCTTTAGCTTTCCTTTCTGCCACTTCCTTTGCCTGTGAGAAGTTGAAACATAATAGTTTGGTCGCATAAGCAAAATGTAACACGCCATTTAATTTTTGGTCAACATACAGCTCATAGATGTGCCAAACATAAGTCACATCCACAAACATAACACAGCAATAAAAAAGTGGAAAGGAATTCCCATGTAGTGGACAAGATATAGACTTGCCATTACAATGGAAGAAGGGAGGTACGTTTTAAATGCTTAGAAAGTTGACATCCATCTTCCTAAATTGAGCTTTAAAAGGAGGTAAACTGAAAGAACAATACAGTAACTAAGATTACTACCTTCTGCAGTTCCACGAATTTAACATCCATCTTCCTAAATTGAGCTTCTAGCTCTCCAGCTTGAGCCTCTGAGGGACAAGCCCATCGCAAATGGAATTGTGGCCATAGAGTTGGTGCTAAAGCAGCTGCTGGAGGTAATAGCGGACCATTGTGTTTCAGTGGATCATAGAAATAATTGTAGTGCACATGAGAATTTCCATCTAAAGAGCGCAAATCAGCCAAATATGCCCACATGCATCCACAAGCTTCGGGTACCCCACACTGTTGCCTCTCCTTTTCACTAAATTGACAGACAACCAGGAGAAATTACTTTTAGTATAAATATCAGTTATCATAAAAAGTATCAAATCTCTATTCCAATTTCAGTAATTTTTTTAATTATAACACAATAAATTGAATAATCAAATCCTTAATGAAGATAAAGATGGGTTGTAAAATGACAATAAGGGGGACAGAGGATTTTTTTTATTGGGGTAAATAATCTGGTTTTTAACTCCAATAGCAAGAATGAACTGTGATTGAAATATACAAGTACATCAACCATGTAATGACTTGCGTATGTCTACAAGTACATAATGGCACAGTGCTACATCACATTGTTCCTCACAATTTGGATTTCCTACTCCAAATTTCACTTTGCTACTTCATTCCATCAATACAGCAATGCAGTAGTAACGTGGAACAGATCATAAAACTAAATTGGAGAAAAGAAAATAAAATCACAACCAGCTGCCTCCATTCAATTTAATGATTCACATTTTATATGTTCTTCTAACTCCTAAACATTGTATCTCAACTTTCGCATTTTAAATGGGACATTTGCTTTCCAGATTTTCCCATAAGGGTAAAAGAGAGGAACTTCTGGCTTATCGCAACAGAATCTAAAAATGACTTGACTTTGTGAGAAAATTTTCCAGCAGTCTCTTGCTCATATATATTTTGGCACATTTTTTAACAACTCTACCCCTGCATAACAAGATTTCTCCTGAAACCTTGTTATTAGAAAGCAGCCATAGTCTAGGATCTTTGTGTAGGCTGGTTGTCTAGCTTTATCTATTGTGGACTCCTTGTCCGCCTTGTGGTACTCTTTTTTTTTCTTTTTTTTTGTGTTTTCAATAAAAGCTGTTTCTTTTGCAAAAAAAAAAAAAATTCTCCTGAAACCAATGTCCCAACAATACTGGAAAGTAACCAATGTATAAACCTGGAAATATTTGAATCTCTGTGCCTTGACAATGCAAATACTTTTGGGAACAGGCTTCTCAAAAGTATTTGCAAACACCAATGTCCCAACGATACTGGAAAGTAACCAAAGTATAAACCTGGAAATGTTTGAATCTCTGTGCCTTGACAATGCAAATACTTTTGGGAACAGGTTTCTCAATGTTCTCTCCCCTACCGAAAGATTCTTCAAGAATCCTATTCTACCTCCATTACCAACAGCAAATTTGTTACATGATGAAAATGGACCCGCTACCTTAACAACTATCTTTTCCATCGATTTCAGTTTGCTCCTACAGCATCATCTTCCAAAGGGAACATTCATAGCCAGTTACCCAGAAAGGCATAATTTCTAAATAAATTTCCCATTTGCTCTTTGATTAACTTCTGGAAACAGCTTCCACTTTTACTATATGATCCTTGTTTCCTTCTTCTACTCTAGCTCATTGGAAATTTATCAACCAAGTCTCCAACTTTCTAGCAACTCCACAGGAATCTTGAAGAGTAACAAATAATATGAGGAATACTTCCTGCCACCACTAGATAAAAAAGCTTATTTTCCCACTTGGCAGTATTTTCACTTTTTCCCCATCTCTCTTCCAAAATTCAATAGCTGTAGGATTTCCCCCGAAAAGATAGGCATGAATACTTTACATGAAATTTAACTATAAACTAAGACAAAATTTAGCATTTTCAAATATTTTTGAGAGCTTAAGGTTGCCATTTGTATCCTATCATAAACAGTGATACTGCTCATCAATATTTGCCTACATGACATTGTGGTCTCAGAGTAGAGCTATTACAGAATGCAGACTCAGATAAGCAAAATCTGATCCACCACCTTAGGATAACTAAGTCTGGTTCCATAACATGCAGTCTAATCCGAATGAGAACTACAACTGACTGATAGTATAAATCTAAATGCTCATAAAGGAACGTACCTATTACAAAAGAAGTTTCCAAAGCGGCAGGATAGAATACAATCCAATAGATCCACCAGGAAAACCTAAATGACCAAATTGAAGAAAAGTCAAAGTCGATGAGATTTTGATCCTTGACCAAAAGGAAAATTGGAAAGTGCACTTATGAAAGAAGGATCATACCGAAGAGAACTCAAAAGCAAAAGGATACATCCGCAATAGCTGTGAAACACAATCTACCCACTGCAATGAAATAAAACATAGATTAGTTGTTGCAAACAAACTGAAGACAACAGTTTTGATCACATGTGTCAGAAATCTAGTTCACTACTACTAACACTTCACATCATTTCAAGTAGAAAGCATGCAGAAAATCTAGCATTTGACAATGACAATGGAAAGGAAAGCTTGACACCAAACTAGAGGATCTCCCTGGGGTGACTGTTCTAGAGTCTTAGCTGCTGGAACTACAAAACCCCAGCACATCATTTGGCGACTAAAATTTGGAAAAGAAAAAAACGAAAAGAAATGTTGGTGCCTACTGTTCTTTTTTCCCCTAACCATAGCATGAAGAACAACTAGCATTCAATACATTAGCCTAGATTGTCATCTGCACCAGTGGTTCGGGATGGCCAACTTGGAAAGTAAAAATATCGCTGGCTCTTCATGTAATGCAGCACTTTGTGATGGAGCATATTCCCTATGGATATCTGACATCAAGAGCAAATATGTGCCTCGGAAACCTTGGAAAGACGCTTCAAAGGCATCAACTCTTTCTGTGTTAACTAAGTGTACTAGTGGGAGACGGCACAAATCAGAATTTTGGAGGATTGATGGGTAGGGGAGTCTCCTCGAAGTGAGTTATCTCAGCATCATTACGCATGTAGTTCTGATGTTGTATTTCCACTTGTAAATATGCTCAGTTTTTTTTAATAATAATTTTTGGAGTTAGAAGGTTAAGAACATAGACGCTTACGTAGACGGCTTATTAACTTTGCTTGTTCAATATTCGAGAAAATTTCTGAGTTCTCATCAAAAAGAGAATAATTAAGATTTTTATCTTGCTCTTTGTATTATCTACAAGGCAGAAACTCACTACAGAACCCTCTTTCTGTGAAACTAATGCCCCGCTTTATAGTACTCTTCCCACCCACCTTATTAAATTTTAGTCACAAACTGGGTCTTTGAAATTACTTATAAGGGCATGCTAAGATTTATCAAACAAACAATATGACAATAGCATGCTACCATCACCACCAGTCTAAACATTAAAGAAACAGAGAGTAACATTCGAATTATTGAATTTAAACGGTAGGTGCATTGAGTTGAATGGTTTTTATATTTTTCTGGAAGGACAGAACAGCAGGTGGGTATGACAATAGCACCATGCTTTTAGGTCTCTAGCATCTAATTATAGTCATGACACCTGAGGTAAAATGCAATAGCTACTAATTGCACCAGGACCTTTATGTTTGCAACATTGAAATACAAGTAAAAAATTAGCAAGATAAGCTTTACTGCAGTGACTTAAAGATACACACCTGCAGAAATATGGGAGAATAGTTGTTTGAAGTCTGTGCGTGAGATGTAGGAGCTTGAGATGTGAAGGATGCTCCTGACTGGCGATTGGGTGATGATTGGATACTCCCAGTAGAAGACTGCCTTGGTAACTCAGAAGGTATGCTTGTACTTCCGGTTACAGTTGGCATGCCAACTCGATCTGCAAATGGGTGACCAAATGCTAGCCAATCTTTCTCAATGAGTGCCTATATTGAACCAAATAATTAAAATACTTTTTGAGATCAAAATCATAGATAAGAACTTGCAACCCCAAATATGACTTCAGACCCAAAGATAAGAAATGCAACTTCAACATTCCAATTTTGTCTAGCAGATACCTGGAACCCATTTAAAGTCCGATAGTATGGATCAAGCAACAAAACGGCAAGCGAAACCAGCTGAGTAGTTCTATCCCATCCATCACTAATCAAAATAATGGCAAAATTATGAGTTAAAAGATCAAAAATGGAAGAAGTGAAGCAGCCAGTTTGATAAAGTACCACAATGATAGACCCAAAAAAAGTACAACAATAATGGACCTTTACCTGCAATGTACAAGCACCGATGCCGATTCCAGAGCAACGCGTGCAGCAATCCAAGCCGAACCAGCTAACACACTTTGAACATGTTTAAACCAACCACTGTCTCCAAGAGTTGACACCGATGCAGACATACTGCTAAGGTTGCCTCCACCCCAACTCCACCCACCATCCCTCTGTCAATAGCAACAAGTATAAACACATTCTTACCCACTTCAGACAGAACAGTTTTGACTAACTTAAGAACAAAGGCCATAACATATATTCCCCCATCACCCCCCTCCCCCCCCCCCCCCACATAAGCCTTACTGTTATACCAGAAAGCTTATTGTTATACCTGCCCATAAGCCTTATTGTTATACCGGAAAGCTGCAGCGATTTGACTAATGTTATCTTTGAGCCATTTTTTCTTGTTAGTGTTGAGTTCTCTTAGGTCTGGTTGAGGACTTCTTGTCCTCTATTGTACTTCGGTTCCCTTTCTAATAAAAAGTGGGGGCTTCTAAGAAAACCATTAATCATTTGATTTGTTGCTCATACATAATATTATAGCGAAGATCCAATTAGTAACATTCATGCTTTGAAAATGCAGATATATGATCTCCCCAATAACCTTGTCCCATAATGCATACTTAACATGATATTCTCAAAACAAATGCTTTTATAACATAGGTTATGCCAACGATCAAGAAATTTTTTCAATTATGTTTGTTATACTAATACCCTAACATGTGTAATTTATAAAACTGATAGTTATATATAAAATGCCTGCAATCATAATTAGTTTTTGGATTGTCTACTATATGCCCCAAACTCTAAACCTGATCAATCAGTGTGGTTCTAATGAACAGATTCAACATATCTATAACATACATCAAATACAGTTGAACAGATATCAAGAAGCCAAAATTTTATTCTGAGGACTAACCAAGAAAGATGACATTCCATCCGATGAAGCTGTACCATAAGTATCTAAGTAATCTCTGAGCCGAGCAAAACTATCTCTCATCGCATGGATGTTGTCTATCCCAAAGAAAACAATCTGATACACATAAAAGAAGGTATGTCTTATACTTTCCAATATTGGACACATTGTTGAAAAGATATTAAGCACCACAGGATTCATAAACGAAACATAAAATTTAAAGAGACCTCAGACTGAAGGTAATTTGAAGATGACTCAGAACCACCTCCCATTGCACCATTAGCTAAAGCATTTTTTCGTGGTCTTGCATCTGCTATATATAGCTTCCTGGAAATAAAAAGAAAACCAATTGTTTTAACCTACAAGTTTAGAAGACAAGCATAGAAGAACTATGGAATGAGAACCTAATTTCTTTATTACAAAAATGTTTAACACCACCTCAAGTCATTGAATCCCAAGCATAGAAGATACTGGAAGGGCAAATACGTGCATATTAGGAATTGACTTTTTAAACACCCATTATGGAATACGCTTTTTTAATGTTGTCTTTCAATGTTTGATGGGTTTCTAATTGCAACGCTAGCAATAGTAAGTCATTAGGAAGCAAATACAAAAACAAATTATAGTGAAGAAAACTAGTCATTTACCTTCTTTTACCACCACTACCAGTAAGTTCAGAGCAAAGGGCAGCAACGAGCTTTTCATCTGTGTTGCTGCACAAAAATCAATGGATGTATGCGGATGAGCACAATCTCATCAATACCCATACAAATAAACATTAATATATAGGAAATCTAAATTTCAAGCTTAATAAATACACCACACATGAGTGATAGGTGTGTACGAAGTCATGGGTTCGAGTCACCATGGGGGTAGGAGTGAAATCCTTTGATCCTCTTTTTTTTTTTTTAAAAAAAGAGCATATTTATATCTGCTTGTTTGGGCAACCAAGTCTGTATTCTCTATGGCATGATAAGACTGGGGGATTTCAAAAAGAAAAGATAGTTGATAGTTCAAATTACCTCCTCATGTTCATCATGATACCAACTAAGGGTTGGGATGAACGTGCCAGAACTGCTCCTGTTCCTGTATGTGATCATCAACATCAAGACACAACTGTGAAGAAAACCATATAGAAAACAACACTACGTTTATTAGTATTACATACTTGGATGACACCATGTAACTACAGGCAACCGACATCTTGCACGGAAGCTGGAAGCTTGGAGCACTTCTTCATCACTAGCATCAGTGTATATTCAAAGTTATTAGTTACATATTTACAAAGCCAGTCAAAGCTTAGGCGAGATCTATGAAAGAATGAATCTTAAAGTGGACTTTAAAGTCTTACGTAATGGATTTCGGAACAATCAAGGCAAATGGATAACTCTGGCACAATGAATAGCTAGAATTTACACTACTTATTCTCCACAAATCATTTGACAAAGTGAATGACCCATCTTCAATCATATTCATAGACGCACGGGAGCCTTTTCCAAGAAGCCGAAAATACTCATTCAGTAACCGCACCTTTGGATTAGTGTTACTATATTTGGAAGGTCCAGAAACAAAAGAAAAAAGATCCCATAGGCTCGCTGGCTTTGTACACTTTAATAATGCATCAAACACTGCATGTCTCTGTAAAAAAGTTGAAAAGGAAAAACGACACCCATATTAGTATGCATTTTCATGTGAAAGAAGCAACTAACAATATCCAAGACTTTTGTGTGAAACAAAAGTTCTTTGATACGAAACACCACAAAATTTTGTGAGCTAGTTTAAATGACGGAGCAGAGACAAGGAAGCAAGAACAAAAATTGTTATTTTCTTGAACCTTCACCTCCTCCCTTCTAAGCCAATTGATTATGAAAGAATATCTAACAAAACCAGCATCTGCCTCACTAGGAGTCAATAGTAACTTCAATAAAAAAAATATAAAAGTAGAAACTTCTTATTATCAAGCTCTTATTGCCATTAAAAAACTTGAAATCAAGAATTTTGAATTTTTCAGACCAGAGAATGACAGGAAGACTAGTTTTAGGCATTTGATAAGAATAGAAAAACGAATTATTCAAAAATTTCAATTTCAGATTGGGGAGCTAATTAGTAAGTTGACTGGTGATTTTATGTCATTGTGGGTTTGAAATTTTTGTGACTTTTCAATCCAGCGAATAACGAGGATATGTTGCAACTCTTTGGATGCAACTTGAATGAAAATATTGAAACCAAATTGCCTCCCTATTATTATTCCTCCTTCACATATTCCTTCCCCCCCCCTCCCTCCTCCTCCCTCCCCCACACCACACAATAAAACTTTATTTCTCTCGTTTCTCTTTCCATATATGTGCTCTGCATCATAAAGCCTCTAATAATACTGTTTTATAAGAAATATGTGCCAGACAAATAAAAGAGTATAAGACATGGGAATCAGCACATAAAACCTAAACAAATATATGTTGGACATAATGCAAAAGTACCAAGAAGTGCTAATAGCAAAAATTTACCTGCCTTGTTTTAGGGCGAAACCCAAAGACTATTATCCTCATGTCTTTACCTGCATTGTATACACGAAACCATTAACCTCTCAAATGACTTGCCATTTCACTGTTAATATATCTGGCTAAACTAATTATATAATGGATTGCATGGGCAACTAAAAATTTCAAAACCTTTTAGTGACTCTGTAATTAAGAGAGAAGATTTGCTTCAACAAATATTGACAACTAACAGTTATGTCTTATCAAACTAACAAACCTCAAATTTCCCAAATTTCACTAACAAAAAGCCACAATGAACTAGCACAATACCGAGGGGGTTAGTAGGAATTTCTAATCCATGGTTTACTTGTCTGGGGTTCAAATCCCCTCACAGTACCTACTTAGTTATTTGCTCTAAAGATTGTAGGATTTGGCAGGAGACCCAGATTCGAGCCCAGGCCCACAAACTAAGTATGGGAGATATCTGGGTATCAAGAATAAACAAATAATGAGCCAGCACAATCCCTTAATTACTTGCACAGTTACACCAACAAAAAAAAAAAGTGCACAGTGACAGCACCTCGCAAATAAACGAATACACAACCAGCATCACCAGTTTACCATCAATGCTGTCCATGGAATATCTCACCACCATAACTCCCTACAACAATTGATTCTGCCAGTTTACTACTACCAAGTACCAACAAATCCAACAATTTAACAGTAACATTTATCACATGACAACACGCTCACCAGTGCTCCAACTTCTTCTCTTCACATAATCCATATGGATATTCTCCATCTTAATATCTCTCTCACATGCATGCAGAGTTGCAGACAAATGAAAGAAGGAATAAGTTCTCTATTTTTTTTTTTTTTAACTACATCCAACTTCAAAGAGAGCTATCAGCTGGCATTTATGTGATATACACTGAGTAATTCTAACGTATTAGCCACTGTTTGGCATCTATGTTCATACTTCATAGTCTACTCTTAGCTCAAGAAGCTCCACCATACATGTAAATGAATTAACATCTACAACTTTTTGTCCAACCATTACGCAAAATCTTGATACACACTCAATCTCTAACTTATTATCAAGTTTGTTCCAAATACAAACATTTTAGACTAACACCCTGAGAGAGAGAGAGAGAGATGGCAATGCACATGTAAACTGGCACTGTTCGTAAAATTAAAGAAGAATATGGAGAAAATTAGCCCTGTCTACAACAATCAATTTTCATAATACTCGGCCAAATTACAAAGTTACAGCAAGACCCATGCTTAAGCAATGCTGAAGAAACACATATTCACTCTGAATATCACAAAATGTATATATCGCTAATGGCAGGTGATGCTAAAGGGGCCAAATTATTTGTACCATGTTTAAACCACCTGATGTGGCAATTAATGTTGCATTCAAACATTGCTCTAGAAATCATGTGGTCTCTTTAGCATTGTCCAATGTGTTAACTTTCACATCAATTGCCACACTATGGTCTAAATGTGGTCCAAGTAAATGTTGTATACTGGTATGGTTTAGTATTGGCTCTATATGAATGGTGTATATAATTCTAGGATTTCTATCCAGGCCTCTGTTTTTTTCTTTTTTCTTTTTTGTAAAGTATTTTTTGATACCCAGATATCCCCCACAGTCCCACACCCACTTTGCAGACCTGGAACTGATAATTCCTCCTAACCCCTCTTTGGTTATTCTTCAAATGATTTCCAACAATCAATTAAACAAGGAAAGGACTCAAGGAGATTTAAATCGACACAAAGAATTCATGTGAAATCGTACCAATGACCTGAAGCAATCTTCTTGATGGAGTCTTGTCAGAATGACGAGGGGTTGATTGATTCTTTACAACCTACAAACTCAAAGAAATACTATTAACTGTCTGCAACATATTAAAAAAAAAAAAAAAGAGAAAAAAAAAAGGAGGGTGAAATACAACATAGAAAGATAAAATAACAAAAAGGGTCTGATCAGAAATAGACATGCATAAATTTGTCATCGTTCCTTTTTCTGTGTTCAGTCTAGCATTTAGTCAAGCAGAGCAAAAACCAAGCAAAACTTATTTGTCTTAAAGCTCTGTCATCTCTCAAAAAATGAAAAGGACTAAAGAGATATTGTGCAGGAGAAAAGAAAAAATAGATTTCTGAAATGGCGAAGGTATGGTTGGTATTCACCAAAGAAATGAAAGAAATTGGACAGGACAAGGGCAATCTTGAAATTGTTGGAGTAGAATTAGGACAGCTTAATAAAACCCAACAAAAAATGCATATCGACAAGCTTTCCTATCTAATTATGTGGCGACATTTTCTAGTGAGTCTTATAGAAGTCATCTTTGCAATAAACCTAAGTTCTCATACTTTCGTCCAGCTGACCAGATTTGGAAGGCAAATGTCCCTCCCAAGATTCAAGTGCTTACTTGGTGGGTGGCTCATGGGAAATAAATTCTTGTAGCAATATTCAAAAGCAACAGCTTCATCAAAATTCTCAATGTTGCATCCTATGCAAGCCAGGGAAGAGAGTGTTGATCATGTATTCATTAATTGTCCTTTTACATCACAAATCTGGCTGAGATTTTCAAGGAAGCAATGTGCCTAAGGATGCGCTTTAGGTGTATCAGAAGAGGCAAGAAGGCTAAAACTCTTTGGGATGCAAAATGTTCACAAGTTTGGGTTATTTGGATGGAGAGAAACAGAAGGATTTTTGACGAGCAAGCCAGGATATGACAGAGCTTTGAAATCAAATTAGTTTCAGGTCTGCTCTATGGCTGCCAGTGCAGTGAGCTGACCTAGTGTTGTTACCTGGGAAGTAAATATTAAAAATGTTTCTAAGCCATAGGTTCTTTGAATGAGGACTTCGATTTTGCTCTCTTATTCTACCAAAAGTTCAGCTTCCTTCCCGAAGAAATAATAATAGAAATAAAAAAATTTCATCAACGATTAACATGTGAAAAATCTCTGGAAACTACCTCAATTTAATTTCATTGTTGTCTGTACCTTTCCAGGCAGAACTTATAGATGAAAATACATTTGAGGCTGGAGATGATATATCCTCCAGAACGTAGTTCAGTGTACATAGATATATAAAGACAGTATAACTTACAATTTTGTTGAACTTCTCAATTGTTGCCAAAGGTATCGTGCCAAGCGGAATCACATTCCTAGTTCCCTCACTCTGGAAATTAAAAGAAAGCATATAAAACAAGCTAAAGTGACAAAATGGCAATAATTACAAACACCAGAGTCATTATATTCAAGATTTAATAATTATATATGAATTACATAATCTGCATTCCACATAACCATAGACCTGTTAAGGGCGAACAGTTTTCTCAAGCAAAAAGACAGTTCTTTTTCTTTTAATTAGCAAATCATAGGGCAAGAATTGACATTGCCCACTTATAACATAGAGCAAGAGAAAAAATCTCCAATCCCTTCTGATAATTCTTCTTCTTCTCATCATAAGCATCTGAAGTCAGTAAATATCTGGCTTTATGCAAGTTATGGCTCTAGAGATAGAAAGAAACTCAGGGCATCAACTCTGGATGTTAGTGTTACACGGATTAGAGCACTATTCTAACACAAATTTTATCCCACACATGCACATGACGACCAGAATAATGCACATTGAAGATAGATGGTAAAATTGCCTCACTTACCAGAAAAAGAAGACGAA
Source organism: Rosa rugosa (assembly GCF_958449725.1). Lineage (NCBI taxonomy): Eukaryota > Viridiplantae > Streptophyta > Magnoliopsida > Rosales > Rosaceae > Rosa > Rosa rugosa. The sequence goes on from NC_084825.1 coordinate 19,810,383, forward strand.
AATTGGTGACTATCAAGGTACCTGCCTCATCAGTATTAATAAGAACAACGCCATACCCCTGACAGCAAAGTTTCGAAAATTAGGAAAACCTTGAGAATCTGTAACTTGCAGAAGCGTAATGTGTATGGGAGAACTCAACCAAATTATATCATAATTCAACAATAATTATAGGTTTGAAACTCACAATTTCTACATAAAACTCAAGAATTCAATAAAAAAAAAAAAAGCGTGATGGAGTATCCATACCTCAACTTCAACTTGCTCACCTTCAAGCAAGCAATCCAACTTCAAATGCGAAACGGCGCGTGGAGTGGAGCGTGAGACCGGCTGCAAAAGGAATCACGAAATTGAAAAATTGAGAGCAGAAGGCAGAATGAGAGATCAAACAGAAATTGAAAACTGATATGAATAAAGAACACTAGCGAGCGAGAGAGAGAGAGAGAGAGAGAGAGAGAGAGAGAGAGAGAGAGAGAGACCTCAAAGGTCCATTCGAGGGCGTCCCAGAGACCAGTGGCCTCCATCTTGTCGGAGTCATTGGAGTCCCGGAGCGGCGTTGATCGGCCGGAGCTTGGCCTCGGCGTTGATTCCATGCGGCGAAACGAAACCTAACCAAGTCGCCACAAGTTTGACAAAAAGCGGTAGAGAGAATAGAGAATCGATAATTGAGAGAGAGAGAGAGAGAGAGAGAGAGAGGTCAGTTCTGGTTGTTTGTTTGTTTGTTTGTTGGAGCCTCAATTGGCTTTACCTGCCTTTCAAAGAAACTACCGCTTCCCACGCCATCTATTTTTTATTCCATTTTATTTTATGCTCTCTCTCTCTCTCTCTCTCTCTCTCTCTCTCTTTTTCTTAATTCGCTTTACCTCTCTACTCCTCCTAACCCGTCTTCTTCTTCACTCGCCTTCCATGGAGTCGTCGGATCCACCACCGTCGATCAACTTCGGCACCGCAGAGGCTCTCGACCACATCCGTAGCCTCACCGACGTGGGAGCCATGACGCGCCTCCTCCACGAGTGCATAGCCTACCAACGCGCCCTGGATCTCAACCTCGACCACCTCCTCTCCCAGCGCTCCGACCTCGACAAGCACCTCTCCAATCTCCAGAAATCCTCCCAGGTCCTCGACATCGTCAAGTCCGACGCCGACCACGTCCTCTCCAACGTCTCCTCCACCTGCGACCTCGCCGACCACGTCAGCGCCAAGGTCCGCGAGCTCGACCTCGCCCAGTCGCGCGTCAACTCCACGCTCCTCCGGCTCGACGCGATTGTGGAGCGGACCAACTGCATTGACGGCGTTAAGCAGGCGCTTGACGGCCAGGACTACGAGTCCGCGGCGAAGTTCGTGCAGAGGTTTATGCAGATTGAATCGGAGTATAGGGATTCGGGTTCGGAGCAGAGGGATCAGCTCATGGAGTCGAAGAAGCAGCTCGAATCGATTGTGAAGAAGAAGCTATCTGCAGCCGTGGACCAGAGGGACCATCCCAATGTGCTGAGGTTCATTAGGCTCTACACGCCGTTGGGGATAGAAGAGGAGGGTCTACAGGCGTATGTGAGTTACTTGAGGAAGGTGATTGGGATGAGATCGAGGCTCGAGTTCGAGCATTTGATGGAGTTGATGGAGCAGAAGAACAATCAGAACCAGCAGGTTAATTTTGTGGGGTGTTTGACCAATTTGTTTAAGGACATTGTGTTGGCAATTGAAGAGAATGGTGAGATTTTGAGGGGGCTTTGTGGGGAAGATGGGATTGTTTATGCCATTTGCGAGCTTCAGGAGGAGTGTGATTCGAGGGGGACTTTGATTTTGAAGAAGTATATGGAGTATAGGAGATTGCCCAAGTTGTCGTCCGAGATAAATGCGCAGAATATGAATTTGCTTGATGTTGGTGTTGCTGGTGTTGGGTCTGAGGGGCCTGACCCGAGAGAGGTTGAGCTTATATTGGAGGAGATACTGTCTTTGATGCAGTTGGGTGAGGATTATACTGAATTCATGGTGTCTAAGATCAAGGGCTTGAGTAATGTGGATCCGGATTTAGCGCCGAGAGCAACCAAGTCTTTTAGGAGTGGAAGTTTTAGCAAAGTGGTTCAGGACATTACTGGGTTTTATGTCATATTAGAGGGTTTCTTTATGGTTGAGAATGTGAGGAAGGCTATAAGGATTGATGAGCATGTGCCTGACAGTCTTACCACTTCTATGGTGGATGATGTTTTCTATGTTCTGCAGAGTTGCTTGCGAAGGGCGATATCCACTTTGAATATCAGCTCAGTGATTGCTGTGTTGAGTGGTGCCAGTAGTTTGTTGAGTAATGAGTACCATGAAGCTTTGCAACACAAGATGAGAGAGCCCAATCTTGGTGCGAAGCTGTTCTTGGGTGGTGTTGGTGTTCAAAAGACTGGCACAGAGATCGCCACGGTTTTGAATAATATGGATGTGAGTAGTGAGTATGTGCTCAAACTGAAACACGAAATTGAGGAGCAATGTTTGGAAGTAAGTGAAATGCTTCTATATTGCAGTTCTCTTTGCTTACTTTTGCATATCTGCTACATGAAATCTTGAATGACTACTACATGCAACTTTTTGGCTCACATTTTACCTTGCTTAGGATTAGGTTCAAAGCCCCAAATGCATGTTTAGATTCATACAATCCTTCCATTACTGTATCATTGTATTGTAGTGTAGGAAGATATGTACTTGATAGTGTCACATAGTTCTCCTCTGCTGTTTACTTGTAAAAATTTCATTTTGGATGCTGCAGTTTTAGGCTTTTTCTATGATCAGGCTTTATACTTGACACCAGGAGAAGGTTATCTAAAGTTGATTAGTGTATTAAGATACATGCATTTCTGCTGTTACTGAGTGTATGATCTGTTCGTATAGCTGTTTCATATATCTTGATCGTTCGAAAACAAAAGTCTATTGCTTTTTCTCTATTTTTACTGAAACTTTTGCATATAGTGATAGAGGTGAAAAGTCAAGATAGCTTTGTAACTCATTTAGACAGTTGTTAACAGTTCTCAGATCCCTTCTGTTACCTGTGAATAATTATAGGCAAGTATTAAGAGCCAAAATTATTTTACTACCCATACTTCAGTATAGCAAATATGTCAGCTGTTTGAGCTTCCCTTGATATCATACTTCTATATCTTTTTCTATGATTATAAATGATGTGATCACTTGTTTTGCTGGATTACAATTTAGGCTACAAGTTATTTGTTCCTTTTATCAAATAATTCCATTATCAGGTATTAAACTGAATGATGTTTTAATTATCAGGTATTTCCTGCACCAGCTGATAGAGAAAAAGTTAAGTCTTGTTTGTCCGAGTTAGGGGATATGAGCAACACATTCAAGCAAGCTTTGAATGCTGGCTTGGAGCAACTTGTGGCAACTGTGACACCACGTATCCGTCCAGTGCTTGATAATGTTGCGACCATCAGCTATGAGCTATCAGAGGCTGAATATGCGGATAATGAGGTTAATGACCCATGGGTTCAAGGGCTTCTTCATGCTGTTGAGACGAATGCAGCATGGCTGCAGTCACTAATGACTGCCAACAACTACGATTCGTTCATACATTTGATAATTGAATTCCTTGTGAAGAGGCTTGAAGTAATTATGATGCAGAAAAGATTTAGTCAACTTGGAGGCCTTCAGCTGGACAGAGATTGTAGGGCATTGGTGAGCCATTTTTCTAGCATGACTCAGAGAACTGTTAGAGACAAGTTTGCTCGGCTTACTCAAATGGCAACCATCCTCAACTTAGAAAAGGTCTCTGAGATTCTGGATTTCTGGGGTGAGAATTCAGGACCTATGACCTGGAGACTGACACCAGCCGAGGTCAGGCGAGTTTTGGGTCTGAGAGTTGATTTTAAATCCGAAGCAATAGCCGCCCTCAAGTTGTAATTCCAGCTGAACCGACACTTCTCCTTCATATTTTTTTTTTTTTCCTCTTCAAAAAGATTCATATCTTCATTCTTTTTGTTACCATTTCCTACAGTTTTGTTCACCATATTTCTCTGTTATAGTTCTATTTTTCAGTCAGATTTTTGTAATACTTCAGCTTGAACATGTACTAGTTATCTTTGAACCTCTTAAAAGTGTAGAATATTACTTCAGTTGCATTACATCATTCATCTTTCCAATAACATTCATAGTTTAGTTTCTTATTTTGTCAATTCGCATATCACTTCATCTTAATTTTTTTTCGTAAATTGTATCAATGCACTGCATATGTCACAAGCCCCATATAATGTACAAGGAGGATCAACAATTTTTTGAAGTCAAGTGGACCATTTCTCCATCTCACTTTTTTTTTTTTTTTTTGAATAAAGGGCTGGTACGGCTGCCCTCAAGCCTTCATTAATGAAACTGGCGAATACAATGGGGGGACATTGAGCCTAAACCCCTGATTACAAGAAGCATCTAGAGTATTTCCCGAAATAGTATCAGAAATCTCTACAAAACACATGTATTCTAACAAGCACCAACTAGCAAAGAGTACTCTGCTGGCTACTCCATTTGCTTTGACATGGCGATGGCGGTGACATAACGGAAAGATAACTCGATATGTAACCCGATTACAACGTAGCATAATTTCCATAACACACAGCTTTCCTACTATGTTGCCGCCGGAAGATCGATCCGACGACACTTAGTTTCACCCTGCCACTAGGAGGCTGCGACCATTTGACCAAGCAAGGAACTCGCCGCCTACCTAGAGCAGACACATTACTGCCACTAAGAGACTGCGACCATTTGCCAGTGCAAGGAACTCGCCGTCTTCTCAGAGCAGACAAGGCACGTAGAGTGCATATACCGGGACCAAACCCACTGCATTCTACCAAAAAATGGTGGTGACTTATTAATGGTAAAAAACCATGAGATAAAAGATAAACATAAACTTGAACTAAAACAAATAAAGAAGGCAAAATTTTGAACCTCAAAGAAGGCAAAATGAGGTTCAAAATTTTGAGAATAATGTGTAAATATAAAATTTATGATAAAATTGGACAGAACCAACATCCCTTCAGGGTATTGTTTGCAATTACAGAAAGAGTGATAATTTAAACACGAATGACCAAAATTCAAATGAAAGACCCACCCTAAACACAAGCGCCGAAGAGATTTATCTTGGGCCTAAGAAGCATTTGAGTTCTTCTTGACAAAATAAAAAAAAAAAACATAAGTATTCTGCTTCCAGTAGAAATGCAAATACAATCTTCTTTTTAAGTGACTAGAGCTGCTAGCAGTAACTAAAATTTAACTGCATGCATCTAGGAACAGAGAAATAGCACAAGTTGATTGCTATAGGTCCAACAAAGACTAGACTTCAGCAGTGCCCTGAGTAAAGTTAGGGTCCTCACATCTGTAGCGGCCATCAGGCCCTATTCCAAAGCCTATAGGATCGGCAAACACATTCTCGAGCAGCTGGCTGCGAGGTGGGAGCGGGCTCTCATAGGCGAACTCAACAGCATTCTCAAGCACCTCATCTATCTTCTTATCTATGGCCTTCTGCTCGTGTTCACTGGCTAAGTTGTGCTCGAATATGTATTTCTTCAAGGCTGTGATGGGGTCTCTGGCAGCATAGTGTGCCTTCTCAGCTGGCAAATTAGAAACAAAAATGGCGGTTAATATATAAAAACCTCAATTAAATGACGTGAAAAGAAAATGAATCGATCATGCTAGGTGCAGAAGTCTGGTTAAGAATAATGATAATTTGATATGTGGTGTTCAAAATTGAAGTGAACAAATGAAGACACTTCACTAAGGTTTTTTTTTTTTTTTTTTTGGGGGTGGGGGTGGTGGAGAGCAAACGAACACTGTAACACACCTCTAAAAAATGTTTTTATCAGCTGATAGAGGTGCTAACAAATCAGAAACTCCGTAATGCCAGCCTAGTAAGCCGACTGACATGCTTCTTCAAAATTGAAAATAAAGCATCTAATATCCAAACAACTATATATTTAATTTGGTTGGGCAACAAAATGAACATCATGTAATTGAAAACTAGCAGGTAAAGATGTTATAAGAGAATCCAAATGAATAGGACGCACAGGAATGGGTTAGGTTAGCTCTTACAATGTACAACAGATCGAGAAGCATTTAGAGGAAAGAAAAATTGAAATACTAACCAGGGTCACGGAGCTCATCGGGATCAGCCAATGAGTGTCCTCTAAACCTATATGTTTCACATTTCACCAAGGTTGGTCCCTCTCCTCTCCTGATTAGTGTTGTGAGATTAACTTTTTGTAGTAGTGGACAGATTCTGCGTGCTGGTCCATTTTCTTTGAGCCGGGTGTAAAACCATATACATGCTCACAACATATGCACATCAACTCGACAATAATCATAAAAGGATCAAGACTTACCTTCAGCAATTACTGGCATGGATTCCATCTTCTTGCAGCTGCTAAACTCGATCTCTAGAATATGGCATTCTGTTACTTACCAACTTGCTTCTCAATGGACAGAACTTATGCAAAACGTGGTAGTACTAATAGGAGACTTAAACCTCAAGAAGCTTCCCATTAAAGCATTCCTTATCGGATTAGGTTTCCTAGTTAGATTCTTAATGTATCACATCTTGTAGCCTTTCTTGTAGACTAAGCAATGGATTACTATACTTAATGAATTGATACACTGCTTCATTAAGTTACTAGTATTGATTTACAGTTTGTGTCCATGTTGAACTAGTTTTGACATTAAGCTAATTATCAATTTACTATATGTTAATGTGTGACAAATCCATATTGATTCTAACACCGAGGGTTGGCAGAACAGCACTTCGGAGCTTTGATCGACCTCCATCGTCGTTTATGGAGCAGTCGGAGCTTTGGCTTTAAGGAAGAAGTGCATATCATGGTTCATCTGCATTATAAGAAATTCAAAGTTTTGTATCGTGCCTGCGGCCTGCTCTCTTATGGTGCAGAGGCTTGTGACCAATTTTTGGTGCATCAAACTACGTATGAAGGCTGGGACCGCGGAGGTTGCAGGCACACCGGGTGTCACGCCCCGAATTTTGAATGATAAATTCAAATCCGAAACCTGAATAATTACAATTACAAAAAACCAAATCTCGAAACTTCGAGTTCATTATTACAATTCACTCTCACAATATATTATAAAGCTCAAATGAGCATAACACACCTCACAACTTACAATTGTTGTAAAACTCTAACAATTGCTCTAACCGCACGATCACCGTCCTGGTTCTCCTGTCCTGTAGGATTACCCGCTACACAATTTGAATAGTGTACCGGGAGTTGCAACAACACAAAACCCGGTAAGCTTTTTACAGCCAGTATGAGTAAACAAGAAAGAACTGTTGATTTATTAGATTTCAAGACTACCACAAACCCACGTTACTTTCTCACTCTCATATATATATATAGCCACTTATGAGTTACTCTCAATTTAGCTCATAAGATCACTCACTCTCATATATATATATAGACACTTATGAGTTACTCTCAATTTAGCTCATAAGATCACTCACTCTCATATATATATATAGACACTTATGAGTTACTCTCAAATTCGCTCATAAGATTTCCCAACATTTGGTAGACAGACTCATATATATATATAGACCCTTATGAGTTACTCTCAATTTCCCTCATAAGGTTACCATATATATATTGACACTTATGAGTTACTCTCAATTTCACTCATAAGTTCACTCCACATTTGGCAGACAGACTAGAGCTCTAACTGAACGTAACCACTCGTCCGGCCACAGACGTGATTACGATTTAATACTATTAATAACCACCAGCCCGGTACGAGAGCGTGATTCACTAATAGATGCCATGGTCACCTCGTGACCTAGTGATCTCCACAGATCACAACAATTTATTGTTCCTCAACAATAAAACTCAACACCTCTCACAATATATTGTTTCTCAACAATAAACTCAATATCTCTCACAATATATTGTTTCTCAACAATAACTCAACACAACTCCAACAATACATATTATTTCACGTAATAATATATATACAGACATTCACACAGGAATGTCTAGTAACACCAACAATAGTTCATATGATTGCAACAAAATAAAGCAATTAATTGTATTGGGTTCGTAATATGAACCACGTGAGGTTTACTCACCTCGATAATCCCGCTGCGTCTTCAATTCAGCTCAAAATACGATCCACAATCGTCCACCAACTCAAACCGTCAATCACCTAGTCAGATACGATCTTAACTTAGCAATCATTCATAAACCACACATATACGGAAATCTAACGGTCGGATTCTAATTTAATGATGATCCAACGGTCAGATCAAAATTATACGATGATCCAACGGTCGGATCAAAATTATACGATGATCCAACGGTCGGATCCTCACGGATCGCCCTTAGGATCATCCTCCAAAATTATCACAAAGATCCAATGGTCAGATCTTCTTGAATCACTCTAACAAACATCTCCATAAAATTATACGAAAATCTGACGGTCGGATTCTCACGAATCGCCTTCCGAATCATTGTTTTACATTTATACGAAGATCCAACGGTCGGATCTTCGCCCATGACCACACAAAGCCACTGGGACAGTCATAAGATCATCATATCCAAATTTGAAGTAAAACCGATGGTCAGATCCTCACAGATCGTAAACCGAAGATAAAACGTAAAAACGTTAAATAGTAACGTCAAAACATAAATTCACTATTTATCAACGTTTTCTAAAATGACCTTGTAATATATCAAAACGCTCGTAAGGATGCGTAGATCATCACCTAGATAATAAAAACTCAAAATATGGTCGAATACGCCGCCACAAGCGGCGGTCAGTGGGCGGTCAACGGCGGTCAACGCGGCGGTCAACCACCTCCTCTGGCCACCAAATTTCATCCACAGCATCATCTCAACATTTCCAATCACTTTCTCAACTGTGACAAAGTCAGAAAATACCTTGAAGTAGCCGAACAATTAAGCACTCCGATGTACAGTGAAATTTTCCAATTATGCTTTCTTCCTCCATGCTTCGATCTGGGTTATGAGACTTGGCGAGCATGAAGAGCGGCTTAAGGCGCTTCTAATGGACCTGGGTTTATGACTGGAGGTGGCCGGAAATCGGCGTTGACTAATTTGCTACAGTAAAAATGTTGGCTTCGATCTCCACATTTCCGGCCAAATCGTCGTAAACAACTCCCACATGCGTGATAAGGAGGAAGAGACGAGTCTATCGATGCTCGCAGCTCGCCATTTGGTGGTCTAGAGGTGGTGAAAGAGGAGGTTGCAGAAGAGAGAAAGAGAGAGTTGCAGAAGAGAGAGACTGAGAGAGCACGGGGGAAGGAGAGAGAAAAGAAAGAAAAGTTACCTGGCTACAGTAACATTTCAAATTTATACCAATCTACCATAAACAGTAACTTTCATATTTTGCTTATAACTTTCGCATACGAACTCCGATTTTTACGTACCACATATGCACGCACTCGGTTTAATGTCCTCTACAACTTTCATGAAGGAAGTTTTCTCAAATTCCCAATGTATAAAAAGTCACTTTTTGAGACCCCCTAAATAACGTTCGTTTTTTCGAAAATTAATCGTTCGAACTAATTCCACAATTCCTCCGAGCCTCGTACTCGCTCCCACTATCGTGAAATCATTTCTAAAAATCCACAGAATTTAATTTGGATTTTTCGGGGTATTACAATCTACCCTCCTTAAAGAAATTTCGTCCCGAAATTTAAGCGTAAGTCAATTCCTCTCGATTAAGGTTGACCTAATCATAGAATCTCCATCTTTTCCAAATCTGTAGTAATCTACAAAGCCACAATCCTTTGTATAAAAATACATTCCTATGGCCACTAAATCCCTTCATCACAATGTAAATTCACAAAACAACTGTTCAACAACACTCCACATCACATACACAAAATCGTCACATGGATCATCTCATAGATCCTCACATAGATCTTCACATAGATCATCACATAGATCTTCACATAGATCATCACTCTGTACTGGCATACAAGCACAGTAATCACTCCCACAAAGTGTTTCGCTACTCAATTAGCATCACGGTAAATCTCCATAGTAAAACTTAAGCATGCACCACTCTTCACAACCATAGAGATGCATCACTCAAAACAAATCATCCCCAAAAGTACGCCAATAAATTATGTCACCCAATGATGATGACTTGGGCTTGCTCAATCCTTGGGCTAAGCACTAGGGCTGGCCAATTGGGCCTGAAGAAATCGGACCATCCACATTTCGAACCGGCCCAAACCACTTTGGGTTTAACATTTGGGCCTACTATTCGGGCCGAACGATTGGGCTTAACATTTGGGCTTACTATTTGGGCCTACCAATCGGCCCACCAACTTCCAGCTCGGCTACGGTATGAAATTGTACATACCGTATATACGTATACATACCATACAGACCGTATATACGTATGCATACCGTACAACTGTATATACGTATGCATACCGTACAGACCGTATATACTTATGTATACCGTACATATCGTATATACGTCCGTATATCAAGCATATACGAGATCCAAAAATATTTGTAAGAGGTAAGGTTCGAACTCCCGACCTCGAACACGAAGGTTTTGCTCCCAACCACTGAAGCAAGAGCTGCCTTCATTAATATATGCTCACGTGTTATATTTATTATGTCATAAGTGACATAAATAAAATAACGGGGAAGGCAAGGTTCGAAACCTCAACCTGCCGCACGAAACCTTTGTCCCCCAACCACTGGAGCACAAGCTGTGCTTAATATAATGTGTACAAATTTTATACTTATTATGTCATAAACGAACATAATAAAAATAAACGAGAGGCGAGGTTCGAACCTCAGACCTCTTGTACACGAACTGTACACTCAACCACTCGAGCACGGCTGCTCACGTTATTATCCATACCAATCCTTTTATTTAAACCAACTGTTTCAACTGTTTCAACAATTCGGCCCAACTCATCCAAAACTGTTTCAGAAACTCGGCCCATCATGTCCAAAACTGTTTCTGAAACTCGGCCCATCAGGCCTCCACCCACAGCTACAGTGATGCCTTGATCCGAGACAGGCCCAAGTACGGCCCACTTGTGTCACGGCTTATCCCTTCCGTGATTTACGGCAGTCAAATCTGCTTTCGGCTAAAGCTGTCTGCCACAGCATCTCGAGGTTCGGCCTGTCCCCTTACACGCTCTCCACGCGCCAACAACTTTTCCGGGTTTTCGGATGACTTTAATCCAACGCGTGGATTCAAATTCTGAGATCGTTCATCCAACGGTGGAGATCTGCTCACCTTGTTCTATAAATAGGTGCATTCTGGGGAAAAACTGTTCACTCCAAAAGAAAAGAAATTTTCTTCCGAGCTCAAGCCTTTCTCTCTCAACTCTTCAGCCTTTCTCTTCTCAAATCCTTTCTTCATCAATTTCAATCCTTCTCTTCTGATCTTCTCTCCCATCTAGTTGATTCAATCCCATCTTTCCTCTGAACTTTCAGATCTTCAATCTTTTCCTCCAAATCTTCAATCCTTCTTTCTCAGATCTTTTCTTCCATTTGAAGATTCGATCTCATCTTTCCTCTGAGAATCTCAGATCTCCAATCACCAGTTCAACAACTCCAATCCTTCTAACAAAATCTCCCTCAAACACTAAACCATGTATTCCTCGATTTCCACATCCTCTCACCCCATGACCCAAGAGCCACGAACTCTGCAACTAATGGAGCTCCAAACCCCGCAACAAATGGAACCACAACAACAGCAACCAACAGAGGAGGGAGGAAACACCCAAGCAGCTGGAAGTAGTGCCAACATGGATTTCTGGCGAAGCCGTACCAGGTGGATTCCTACTCCAGAACAAATAAGAATCCTCAAGGATCTTTACTATGTCAAGGGATTTAAGTGCCCAACTACAGAGCAGATTCACGAGATCTGTCTCCAGCTGAACCAGTATGGGTATGTTGAGGGTAAGAACATTTACTTTTGGTTCCAGAACGTCAGGGCTCGAGAGAAGCAGATGAATAGGTGTAATCAGGCTGCTCCAGTGCCCATGAGAACTAGTTCTCTTGGTACTGGTAGATCCATTGATCTCAATTTTGGGTCCACTGGTTCTACTGGTGCTGGTGGATCCATCGACATCAATTTTGGGCCAGCTGGTGGATCCATTGACATCAATTTTGGGTCCACTAGTTCTACTGATGATGGTAGATCCATTGATCTCAACTTTGGTTCCACCTATTCTACTGGTAATGAAGGATTTCTTGATTTAAATTCTGTTTCATATTCTTCCTCACACTTCAACACTAATACTAGTACAACTCTTTTGGCACAACAGGAGGACAAACATCCCTGCAACAACGAGGAGGAGATCACCAGGAGGTTTAAACTCTTCCTCTGTTCCCCGTGCACGGCGAGGACGTCTTTGGTAACCTGAAGACTACTTCCGAGGAAGGTAGTGCACATGATTACTATTTCGGTGGCTCAGGCGGTTACAACCGTGGATCTCCAGTTTCTCTTGAGCTCAGCCTCAACCCATCCGGAGCTGCTGACTAGGCTTAGTACAGCATAGTCCTCGTTTTCCTTTTTCTTTTTTTTTTTTTTCTTTTTTTTTTTTGTAATATAAACTCAATAAGATGGTGTGCATGTTTTCTTTCCTGTTTGTTTAACCAACAACAACACCAAGGATCGAACCTTGGTCACCCAATACTATTTTCAAAACCATAAACAACTCTACTGCACACATCTTTCATAATGATGCAATAAAAACAATCACTCAAAAAGAATCCAACAATCAATTAAGTCGCATCGAGGTCTAGCTAGTATCCTCTGAGTCAAACCAAACACAACAATTTCATCGATAGGATTAGGGATTTATAAAGCTAAACACATCCTGAGTTAGCTAGGAAAAACCCACGTTTTTAGAGTTACTCTTACAACTCTTATAGAATCTCGATAATTCCATCTATCAATTGCTTCAACAAAAACTCACCACAATTCAATCCCTAACATTTAGCGATTCAGAAATCGAATCAAACTCCATATCACATAGTAATTCACTTGAACCACTATGGATACCTAACAAAGTCACTAAAATCAATATCTGAAATTGCGTTTAACTATATCACCTAAAATCAATCACCAAAGGCAAACCCTTGCCTGACTCTAACATGTCCTCCATGCTTCTTCCTGCACCATACATAGGCCTCAAAATTCAATTTCATTCACTTGAACAAAACTATATTCACAAGTCTGCTATAGACATCAGGGAAAAACCCATACTTTTACTCATAACTTTTCCTTCTAAAAGTTCATCACGTAGTGTATATAAAATCACCACACAACCTTCTTAGTCTACACTAAGAATTCAATCTCACACAAGGTCAGCATAATTGCCTCAGAGTCACTTTAATCACGTATCACATGTCAATTACCAAAACTCCACTAAGACGTCTCTTTATAAAACAAGATATCTAATCCTTGATACGTACACCTCATCTAAACATCTGTACGTCCAACTTAAGAAGACAAAATTTATAACAATTCATACTCGTATCCACACTAGGTACGTGCATAGGTCCACACCATGTCTTCAACCAAACACTTCAACAATCAAAAGAACCTCATTTCCATAAAACAATCCTCGTTGACTTAACAGAGTTGAATCAAGAGGTTCCTATTCCTCAAGGATTGTAACTCGCGGCCACTGAACTTATTCCAATACGAACCTACAAGACAACTGTAAGGTTCTAAGTACAACCCCTTCGAATCTCCATCACCTAAGGAGTATAGTATGCTTGGCTAAGACATGTATAACACTTAAAACACAGTATAAGTCAAATACAAATTCATATTAACCAAGTCAATACTATAGGGAAGGTATTCACGTTCCCTAAACGACCTAGCGGCCTAAACAACTCCCAACACTCACGCATACCCAATGACTTAGCCAATACCGAAGAGCACACGATGGGGATCCGCTGCAGACGGGCCATCACTCGGAAGGTATTGACACATCACCAAATATGCACCTTACGCTCTGATACCAAACTGTCACGCCCCGAATTTTGAATGATAAATTCAAATCCGAAACCTGAATAATTACAATTACAAAAAACCAAATCTCGAAACTTCGAGTTCATTATTACAATTCACTCTCACAATATATTATAAAGCTCAAATGAGCATAACACACCTCACAACTTACAATTGTTGTAAAACTCTAACAATTGCTCTAACCGCACGATCACCGTCCTGGTTCTCCTGTCCTGTAGGATTACCCGCTACACAATTTGAATAGTGTACCGGGAGTTGCAACAACACAAAACCCGGTAAGCTTTTTACAGCCAGTATGAGTAAACAAGAAAGAACTGTTGATTTATTAGATTTCAAGACTACCACAAACCCACGTTACTTTCTCACTCTCATATATATATATAGCCACTTATGAGTTACTCTCAATTTAGCTCATAAGATCACTCACTCTCATATATATATATAGACACTTATGAGTTACTCTCAATTTAGCTCATAAGATCACTCACTCTCATATATATATATAGACACTTATGAGTTACTCTCAAATTCGCTCATAAGATTTCCCAACATTTGGTAGACAGACTCATATATATATATAGACCCTTATGAGTTACTCTCAATTTCCCTCATAAGGTTACCATATATATATTGACACTTATGAGTTACTCTCAATTTCACTCATAAGTTCACTCCACATTTGGCAGACAGACTAGAGCTCTAACTGAACGTAACCACTCGTCCGGCCACAGACGTGATTACGATTTAATACTATTAATAACCACCAGCCCGGTACGAGAGCGTGATTCACTAATAGATGCCATGGTCACCTCGTGACCTAGTGATCTCCACAGATCACAACAATTTATTGTTCCTCAACAATAAAACTCAACACCTCTCACAATATATTGTTTCTCAACAATAAACTCAATATCTCTCACAATATATTGTTTCTCAACAATAACTCAACACAACTCCAACAATACATATTATTTCACGTAATAATATATATACAGACATTCACACAGGAATGTCTAGTAACACCAACAATAGTTCATATGATTGCAACAAAATAAAGCAATTAATTGTATTGGGTTCGTAATATGAACCACGTGAGGTTTACTCACCTCGATAATCCCGCTGCGTCTTCAATTCAGCTCAAAATACGATCCACAATCGTCCACCAACTCAAACCGTCAATCACCTAGTCAGATACGATCTTAACTTAGCAATCATTCATAAACCACACATATACGGAAATCTAACGGTCGGATTCTAATTTAATGATGATCCAACGGTCAGATCAAAATTATACGATGATCCAACGGTCGGATCAAAATTATACGATGATCCAACGGTCGGATCCTCACGGATCGCCCTTAGGATCATCCTCCAAAATTATCACAAAGATCCAATGGTCAGATCTTCTTGAATCACTCTAACAAACATCTCCATAAAATTATACGAAAATCTGACGGTCGGATTCTCACGAATCGCCTTCCGAATCATTGTTTTACATTTATACGAAGATCCAACGGTCGGATCTTCGCCCATGACCACACAAAGCCACTGGGACAGTCATAAGATCATCATATCCAAATTTGAAGTAAAACCGATGGTCAGATCCTCACAGATCGTAAACCGAAGATAAAACGTAAAAACGTTAAATAGTAACGTCAAAACATAAATTCACTATTTATCAACGTTTTCTAAAATGACCTTGTAATATATCAAAACGCTCGTAAGGATGCGTAGATCATCACCTAGATAATAAAAACTCAAAATATGGTCGAATACGCCGCCACAAGCGGCGGTCAGTGGGCGGTCAACGACGGTCAACGCGGCGGTCAACCACCTCCTCTGGCCACCAAATTTCATCCACAGCATCATCTCAACATTTCCAATCACTTTCTCAACTGTGACAAAGTCAGAAAATACCTTGAAGTAGCCGAACAATTAAGCACTCCGATGTACAGTGAAATTTTCCAATTATGCTTTCTTCCTCCATGCTTCGATCTGGGTTATGAGACTTGGCGAGCATGAAGAGCGGCTTAAGGCGCTTCTAATGGACCTGGGTTTATGACTGGAGGTGGCCGGAAATCGGCGTTGACTAATTTGCTACAGTAAAAATGTTGGCTTCGATCTCCACATTTCCGGCCAAATCGTCGTAAACAACTCCCACATGCGTGATAAGGAGGAAGAGACGAGTCTATCGATGCTCGCAGCTCGCCATTTGGTGGTCTAGAGGTGGTGAAAGAGGAGGTTGCAGAAGAGAGAAAGAGAGAGTTGCAGAAGAGAGAGACTGAGAGAGCACGGGGAAGGAGAGAGAAAAGAAAGAAAAGTTACCTGGCTACAGTAACATTTCAAATTTATACCAATCTACCATAAACAGTAACTTTCATATTTTGCTTATAACTTTCGCATACGAACTCCGATTTTTACGTACCACATATGCACGCACTCGGTTTAATGTCCTCTACAACTTTCATGAAGGAAGTTTTCTCAAATTCCCAATGTATAAAAAGTCACTTTTTGAGACCCCCTAAATAACGTTCGTTTTTTCGAAAATTAATCGTTCGAACTAATTCCACAATTCCTCCGAGCCTCGTACTCGCTCCCACTATCGTGAAATCATTTCTAAAAATCCACAGAATTTAATTTGGATTTTTCGGGGTATTACACCGGGCTTTTCATCGCTTCCTTCATCTACGTCGGGCGCTGGCAAGAGTGCACTTGTGGCTGCGCCAACAGGGCACAGTGAAGCCGGGTCGGGTTTCGAAGGTGGAGGAAGCTAGGGTTTCGACCCAAAGTGTGGCGAGGATGGTGGTAAAGGAGAATCAGGCTCCAGCTACTATAATGCGTGCTTGTTCTCCATGCATGACAGACTTGAATGCCATCGCCGGATGGGATGCGGTGTTGAATAATGCCAAGCCAGCTGATGCGGCGACACTGGTGGTGGATCTACCATTAGAGGCACCACGGCTTTCCGTAGTTACGGATTCTTTGATCCGGGTAGGAAAGAAACACCGAACTTTCTGGGGTTGCTGATTCTGTTCCCTTAGGGCATCTCCAATAGACTACTTATTTCAAAATAAATTTAATATTTAGCTAATTTTAGGCTAAAATTTTACTCCAGCGCGCACAATACCTAAACAAAAGTTAAATTTAACTTTTGCTAAATTCTCTAGCTATATTTAGCTAGAAATGAGAGAGAATTTAACTAAAACCTAAATTTAACTCGAGATTTAGGTATTCTGCTGGAGCATAACTCAATAGCTAACTACTTATATTTCATTTTTAGCTACTTTTAGCTATGAATATAAGTATCACGGTTGGAGATGCTCTTAGATGTTGATGCAGGTTTTAATCAGCTAAACAAGAGGGGGGTGGTTTACTTCTCCCCTCGCCCTAAAGGTAGAAAAAATGTATCTAAGCCACTACTTGCAGTACAAAAATAATTGCATTAACCAAGGCGCCACGTCGTGGCAAAAGCCTCTTTTGCCATCGTAAAAGAGAATTAGCGACGGCTCTGTGACGGCAATGCTTCAGACGTGGACGGTGGCATCGCGAATAGTATTTGCAACGACAAATGCACCGTCGCAAGATTATTAGAGACGGCAAACCATTTGCTGTCGTAAGAATTTTGCGACTGAAAAATGTTTGTCAGTGCCTCAATTGGCTTTACCTACCTTTCAAAGGAATTAGCGCTTCCCGTGTCATCTATTTTTTATTTTTATGCTCTCTATTTTCTCCCAAACGCCCGTCACTATCTGGTACCTTTCTACTTTCCTACCCTCAAAAGTTTTTTTATTCTTCAATTTGACCCAAAGTACAAAATGTTTGTCATTATTTATTCTGATGCATGTGTGTTAATAGGCTCTTTTTTATTACATCCACAACCGAGAAATACAATAATTAGGCTTCCCTGAGTCGAACTCACAAGCTTTCACTTACATATGAGGGACTTATGTCACTAAACCACATAGTACTGTGCTTAGTAGGCCATTTTGGTTTTTTTTTTTTTTTTTTTTTTTTAACAGTGTTCGAAAATAAGTTCTAGGTGGCGCCTTAGAGTTGGGCGGCTGGCATCCGTCTCGCCTAATTGAAAATCAGAAGAGAAAATTGTTTGGGATTGTAGGCAGCGATTAGGAGGTTCTAGGAAGTCCTAGGCATGCCTGGTCAGTCCTAGGTGGCGTCTCTATATCACTTCTTTCCTCTGTCTTTTATACCCATCACGACCCAACCCTCCCTCTCCTCGTCAGTTGGATCTCTCTCTCTCTCTCTCTCTCCCTCCTCGAAGGTTCGATCTGGTCTGACCTCTCTCTCTCTTCGATGCTCTCTTAGTTTTGTAAAGTGAACTGTTCCACTTTGCAATGCTGACGTTCATTCTTGATCTGACCGGTAGTTGCACGAGTAGAAATGCTGCCCCAACAACTTTTGACCTTATCACCTTATGGATCAATTTGATCAAAGGCCAACACCGACGGTGGGGCTCCACCGGATGATGAAAACCTCGCAAACCCTAGACTAGAGTAGAAGTGCATGAGGGGCGTAGAAAACTTTGGAATAATACATTAATTTAAACTTATCATAAGTTCGCTAAATTATGCAAAGGGATATGGTGCTGCATTAGGGTGCTAACTTGCTGCTAATGCTCATTGCTTTAATAAATGCTATGGTGGTAATCAATGATGTATTGTCTTCTTTTTCACTTGTTGGTAGATCTGAAAGTGCAAAAACAAAGGGGGTTTGAAGAAAACTTCCAATAGCCACATTTTCCACCAAAGCTTATCACTCTTGATGTTACTGGATAGTCCTTGGCCAAGCCAAACCATGTGATTCAAAGGAGAGTTCCGTTATTATATTGAAATGGTCAAAACCTAATATAGGATGGGTAAAACTCAGTGTTGAGGAGCTAAATCCAATTTCAATAGCATTGGTACTGGGGATATGCTTAGAGATCATAATAGAATCTGTATAAAAGGATTTTCTTCATACATGGGATATGCACAAGTCACTGAGGTTGAGGCTTGGGGATGTTGTTTGGTTTGCACATGGCATACTAGTTGAATATGCGCCTAAATTATAGTTGAATGCAATTTAGAATTCTTATTCAACTAATGAACAATGGTGTGGATAACCTTCATCCTCTGAAGAGTGTTATTAGTAGATGCCTATAGATGAAAACTAGGCTTGAATGACCACATTGTACGTAGCTTATGTTTAGCGAGAAGTTAACATAATTACTGTTTTGCTATCTAAGTGTAGTTTGGACACTAACATAGGCACTATCTACATGGAGCAACCTCCTCCTCAAATTATCAATGCCTTCCTTGATGATTTGAGTGAAGATCCTAGATTTCATGCCCCAGTTTTCAAGCACAAATAATTAATAAACAAGTTAAATAACACAAATACATCGAGCGTGATGATTTAGACATCGACCCTAAACACATGGAAATTATTTTTTCTTTTAAAACCAGCATATGACAGGTTCTGAAACTCACAATTTCAATATAGACTCGTTTTGTATAGTCATATATTACATTACACAAAATTTTTATGAATTAAGTTGCGTTAACAATTTAATAAGTAAAGGCTTCATTAGAGCTTACTACAAAACAGAAGTCTAATAAAAGCAAATCAACAAAATCAGATTCTGACACCTACAGCTGCGACTGCAAAACTTCCACTCCAGCCACGATTACCCTGAACTGCAGGATTAACCCTTGCACCATAGAATAATGCACTGGGTTGCAACAAACAAACCATGTAAGCTTTTAAAGCTCATGTGAGTCAACTCAAACAAAAAAACAGAAACATGTGCTTAGGTTATCTCAACCTAACAAATCAACATATATTTCAGCCAACTTCAAGTTCACATAAATCAATATCATGCTTAAGTAAAACAACTCATGACTAAAATTCCACATGCTATAAAGTCTCAACCTCAACATCCACTTACCAAAAAAAGCATAATCAAAACGATTCCATCTCAACTAACGTTAAATGTAATTAATTATTAGTACCACTTATAATCTCAACTCCTTTCTAAAAAAACAAAACATTTGTTACCCTTATGACATTTTAAATCATTTTAAAATGCAACAACAAATTTACGAAACAATGTAAATCTCAATCCATTAACAGCACTCACAATCTACCCAAAGTACAACTAGTTATCTCTGCATAGAAATTAGTTCAGGAGATCACCAAAATCATACAATCCAAAATTATAGTAATCCCTGCATATAAATTACACTACACCAAAAACTGCATCACACAACGGTGATCACACAACGGAGAACAAATCCTCTGTTGTCTGTTGACGACAATTGAATCATACAACACATTTAATAAATCTTCGTTGTATAATGATGCTCAAATTCTAAAACTTCTAGTTATGAGGTGATGGCACCTAGTTATGAGGTGATGGCACAACGGAAAGAAAGATTATCTGTTGTCTGAATGAAAAAAAAGACCGGCATATTTCCCTTCTACCATTGAGTCAAATTTGGCTCCAAATTGTACCCTAGATGCTATTAAATTGGACAACAGTTTAGTTACTTCCGTTGTAGGAGTATACCTGCAAATCATCATACAATGGTTTTTAATGTCCTATTGTGCAAGTGAGTACCAAAATTTGGAGATGGCTCCAAAATGACATTCATTCCCCCCAAAACGAGAAAATTTGGCTTCAATTGTTTGTTATGCTTGCAAGTTCCAACAACAGAATGAACTATTTCTGTTGTGTGAATGAGAAATGACTAGCCTAAGCGCGAAACCTAACATTTTGATTGCAGAGGCGGGAAATTTCTATCTTTTATTCCCTCAGCTAAGTAACAAATCAGACAATGTAAACGTATCTATACATTGTCTGTCTGTGTTTAAAAAAAAAAAAAAAAAGTTAATGCCTATTGCCTTAGCCAACTATAGGGCACACTCAAACAAAGTTAACGCCTTGGCCATTTTCCTATCTGAGAGAGAAACCTCGAGCTTTTCTTCATTTCGAGCAAAATCTGGAGCTTTTCTTCACCATCTTCTCAAAACACTTAGCCATCACAAATCACCATCTTTCAAAGTCTGGATTTAGGTTCTATTCGATTAGGGTTCGATTTGGGTTCTACTCGATTAGGGTTCGAGTTGGGGGTTTTTCATTCTGCTGAAATGGGGGATTTGGGTTCTGACCAATCGAGTTGGGTTCTACTTGATTAGGCTATTTCTTCAGCCCCAGAGAGAAGATAAATCTCATTCTTTGCAAGATCCGCACTGGGTATTTCTTCTCTTCTTCTCTTCATTCACACCTGTTCTCTCATCTCTCTTCTCAAATTCACCAGATCCGCCAAAGACGCAGTCCACACCGGAGCTCCGCCTTGCCCTTCCTCCTTCTCTTTTCTCCTCCCACCCCGATGGTATCACTTTCATCTTTATCCTCTCAATTTTGCTTGAAATTCGCTTCATGTTCAGTGCTTTTTAGATTCCTTCGTTGTTGATTTTACTTTTCTGGACCGCTAGTAGCTCTTTTGTTCTTGATTTTAGTAGAAATTGCCTTTGTCAGATGATGAACTGAACCCAAGGTTTTCGATATTGCAATGGGTGTTTGTGTAATTTGGAGACGATGGAGTGATGGGCATTGGGTAGTCGATGACTTGTGGATAATCTTGTAGTTGTTGATGGAGTGATGGGTATTTTGTTTCTGATTTTGTTTTGGGTAGTTGCTGATTTGCTCATAAATTGAAAGCCATTGGGTTTTGTGGGTTGTGTTTCTGGGTTTTGGGGGTTGTGTTTGAGGTATCTGTAATGGGTTTTGAGGTAGCTATAATGTGTTTGAGAAGCTAAGCGCCTTCTTCTTCTTCACAGAGAACTAGAAAGAGAACGGGAAGCTCTCAAGGCCTCAATCATCTTCTCCAGGTAATAATCAAACCTCTCTTGCAGTCTTTTTTTTTTTTTGAAGAAATCTTTCAGTCTTTCTATTCAATTGGAATTGATTTTCTTTCAGCAATTGCAACCAGAAACCATCATTGTTTCAATCACTGATATTATCTCTGCAACCGCTTTTTACTCAATGTGGTTTGGTTTGTAGGTCTCTTTACTCAATGTGAAATTTTAGGTTGTCAATTTGATATGCATTAGTTGAAAACAGAATACATGCAGATCACAAGGTTTTTCTGCAGTAAATATATTTGCAGTTGTGTTAATCAAGAATCTCGGTAGCAATTAAGCAACAAGTTAAGGTTTAGTTTAACTATCTTGTCTTTGGTTGCTCAATATCAAGTAAAGGTGAGACCCTTGTTTGTGGTTTCTGTTAGACCTGGGATTAGATTGACTACATTAGTTTTGGAAGGTGAAGGCTAGGTAATAGCTATTAACTCAATACTGGAAGGTGAAATTTTGAGGAGAAGCATTAGTTCTGGATGTAGAGTGAGAGTGGATACATTGGTCTTGTGGAAAATAAAAACTGTTATGTAGGATATAGTTTACTTTGTTACTTTGTTAATTTTCTCATTGTTAATCACAAATGTCCACTGGTTGTTTTCTATAGCCCTACATTTTTGGAGGATAAATCACTAATTCCTGTCAACCTCTGGATGAACAATGCTCAAGCTAGATCAAGCACTCACTATGATCCACACCATAGCCTTCTCTGCTTAGTTTCTTGCTGTAAACAAGGTCAAATAATTTTCTCTGATCTTTTGAATGTATTGGGCTGCTTCCAACTTCATAGTGATTATATATGTTTATATAAAGAATGACTTGGATTGAAGAAAGAAGTTTGTTCAATTTTGCACGACTATTGTCTATTAGAGTTCTCTTTTTTTTTTTTTCTAAAACAAACTTGTATGCTTCACAGTGGTTTTATGGCCTCCTTCAGCAGCTCTGGTGTTATACCCTATGCCAATATATGGGGATGCATCAAATCATAGGTACGGTACTTTCAGCAGAGTATGAATGCAGATCAAATCTCTTTTCTTTTCTCTACCTACTTGAAAGTTTATGCTTCTAGTCTATTTTCTATCTTTTCTTTTTCTACTTACTTTATGTGCAGTCTTCCAATAGTTGAATTGTACCCCCTCTTGGCAGTTCTGTTCCTTTAGACAACATTGACTTTTCTAATTATCCAAGAGCAGAATCTTCAATGGAGTACTCGCATTCTTCATGCAGGGGATGCACTATTTATTCCTGAAGGCTGGTAAGATTTAAAATCCATGAACAGTATTTTGTTAGGCGTGCTCTCTCTCTCTCTCTCTCTGAACATATTGCAACTATTTCTTTCCTAATTGCTATTTCTGTTCTCTACAGGTTCCACCAGGTGGATAGTGATGATCTGACAATCGCTGTCAACTTTTGGTGGCAATCAAACATAATGTCATGCATGTCAGAACACATGGATGCATATTATTTGCGCATCATCATCATCATCTTGAGTACGTATTTCTGAGACTCAAATCGATAATGGTTTTTTTTTTTTTTTTATGACAACAATACAATTGTTGCTGGCTTTGAGTTCTTGAGTTACGTTTTAATAGAGAACTGTCTCCCAAAATTTTGTTTATCATTTGAACTGTTCCTTTTTTTTTTCTTTTATTCTTTTTTATTTGGTAAAAAGACACTAGACAAACTTCACACGTGTGTTGAGTTTTTAAAGAAAGTTGTGATAAATATTAGGAGATAAATTATGATAAGCAACAGAGCTCTGGGAACCGTAATCCCCCATTTTCCAACAGAACCCAACAAAGCTGCTCCGAAATAAAGACATCATGCTCTGAACTCTGGACAATAAACAGGGCACCTATGCAACAAGTAAGGGTTAGCAATGACTAGGTTAGCTCAACAATGTTCAAGTTATGATACAGATTTTTATGATGTTCACTTTAAAAATTTTGAATTATTTCATTTTGTCAAGTAATAAATTTCTATAGTTTAACTATTACTCAAGGAAATTGATAGAACTATATTTCTTTTTAAAATTGATATGTATTGGTCATTGATTGACTACCACAATCAGTGATTGTGATCTCTTTAGAATGGTAGATCTATGCTTGTGGATCATTGATCAATACACTTCATGCTGTCAATTGTTGTGAATCTCCGAGTTACATTATCTTAGTTGTAAAACCTTTTATTTCAGCAAGAGGAAGCCTGGAACGCATACCCAATATGCAAAACAGGTTTGGCGTGTCTTTATCTTGTTATTTTATGTGTATATCAATTGTTAAACAATCTTAAATAATTTATCTAACAAAGTTTTTGACTCTGGTTTCTCTGCAATGGATGCCCAATCATACAGTAATCAAGGTAACATTTCTTGTCTCTCTTGAAATAATAAGTATTCCATGTATATAGTTTGCACTTGAAGACTGCTGAAGAAGCATTATTTGTTTTGTATGTGTGCATTGCCCATATTCGCCAAATTACAGTTGACCATTAAACCTGTTCATAGGGCTGACAATGGCCATTTCATATTTGAGTAACAAGTTTGGTATATCTATCATTTTTGTATTTTTCTCTCAAGTTTACTTTATGTATTTTACTTTGAACATTTTGATAT
This sequence comes from Rosa rugosa, assembly GCF_958449725.1. NCBI lineage: Eukaryota > Viridiplantae > Streptophyta > Magnoliopsida > Rosales > Rosaceae > Rosa > Rosa rugosa. The sequence goes on from NC_084825.1 coordinate 19,834,936, forward strand.
TTTACAATGGTTTTTATGTCTGAGTACAAAATGAAACTTATAAAACGTACAATAGTTTTTGCTTAATTTATTTAATCTGGGTTGGTTGATTGATGAAAACCTCTATGGGGTTGTATTGAATTCGGATACACCACTTAAACTTGTTGGGGTCATATCATTAATTCCTAGTTTCAGGGAAAAGAAAAAAAAACTGAGTCTGATTTTTTGCTTTAGGAGGATCTGTTTGTCAAGTATTTCCGTCATATGAAAGCAAGTCATATTGTTAACTTTGGTTCACTGTCGTTTCAGGTTTTAGTTGAGAAAATGGGGCTTCCTGAAGCATCTTGAAGTGTGGGATCAAGTAATATGGATTTACTAGGTAAGCCAAACTCTAGACTTGAAATGGTTCATTTTATTTATGTGGTTACAACTTTGAACATTAACATGGACAATCGTATGTTCTTGCACTCCATTTTTCTTTCAATTTCCTCAGAATGTTTAAGATTTCACTTCTAAAATGAGGTGCTACATTATGGCAGGGTGCAATAGATGTGTTGGAGAGAAGCACTCGGGTTCAGTAGCTTGATGGAACTGTTGTACCACTATGATCTTCTCCATTGGAGGTAACTTTGAGTGATTCTCCCTGTTGTGTGTGTTTTTATGAAATTATCAGCTTTGGGAAACTTTCAAGGCAGAGAATCTCATTTTTGATGCATACTTGGTGTAGGTTTTTCAGGTGATTTCTCTTGACTCCATAATTTTTCTAAACAAGCAATACAAAACTTTGAGGAGTATATATGTCTTCTTTTAAGTGTGCTATGCAAGAATGAACATTACTATAGAGCATTGTTATGTAATAAGGCATAATCCCTTTTGTTTTCATTTCATTTGTAAATTGTGTCAGGAACTATATGGTGGATTGTTGCATAAAGAGTCATTGGAAGATCAAGCATGGAGTACCCGGCATTGCAGCAAGCTATATTTTCTTTCATCATGTAAAACTTAGCCAGAAAACTTAAAAGCTTCTTAGTCTATGAGATGTATCAATGTTTTAACAATGTTCCTTCAATTCAATATTTGATGAATTGATGTATCACAATGCTTTTGGTACAAATATTGATCATTTGATGGTTTGCATTCAATTTGTATTCCAATTGTTCACTATTAATTTATACCTATTCAAAATTTGGGTATTCACACAACGCAGTTCTAGATATCACACAATGGATTTCAATAAGTAACGTCGTCTAGTTTTAAGCTCATACAACAGAAAATACTAGAACATAGTTGTCTTACTCTAAATCACACAACAGAAAATACTAGAACACAGTTGTCTTACTTTTAATCACACAACAGCTAAACTACAAAACCGTTGTATGAAAATTCAAACCACAACGGCATAAAAGCAAATTCTGTTGTGTGAACTGCTGCGCACAAGTGCTGCGCATGGGTGCGTCCGGCATCTGTCGAGTTCTTGGACAATGGTGTTAAGAAATATACGTCGACTGACTTTGTATCATACAACGGTGAATTCACCGTCGTCTGATTTTTCATCAGACAACATCGAGATAGACGACGGTGAGTCTTCAAATCAGACGACGTTTTTTCACCGTCGTGTGATGCAGTTTTTGGTGTAGTGTTAGTTTAGAAGACTACATTAAAATCATACCATTCAGAATCATAGTAATCTCTGCATATAGTTTAGTTCAGGAGATTACATTAAAACCAATCAATCTAGAAAACAGTAATCCATGCATAGAATTTAATTCATATAGTCAAATATTTAAAGTGGATGTAGTCTCCTCCAAAGTGGGAGATGAACCACTATATTTCTTTTGTGCATGTGTGTGTGTGTGTCTCTCTCTCTCTCTCTCTTTTCTAACATTAACTAGAGCTTTTGGTTCTAACGTTAATATTAGTGTCGTATATGGGAAATCGATACAATAGCTTTGTCAGTTACCAAATGTTAAGTCAGCTTAATGGAGCACATAAACTTTTTTCAATCATCTCATCTATGTCCAGACACTGGGCTTTCCTGATTACGTCCAGTGTCAACCCATCTTAACTCCCAAAAAAAAAAAACAAAAACAAAAAATTCAACTAAGCTCATTCTTGACGATGCAGCAAGTCAGGTCAAGACGATCCCTCTTGACGCATCAAGTCAATAGCATCATGCTCCATAGAGTGCTAAGATCAATCATCCTTCTTGACATATCAAGTCATCAACAACGTCATGCTCTATCGAGGTTAAAATATCAATCTAATCTAGACACCCACAAAATTACTCTGGGCACCTAGAGAGTTCATAGTCCATCACAACTTCCTTCGTCCATCATCAATCAACACGTTATGCTCCTTGTGATCATCCATGACGAACTCAAAAACCAAGGTCTGCGCTAAGGAAAGCCTCTTCATCAACAATGTGAAGCGCTTAAACAAGCCTGGTCATCAGTGCCAAACGTCCTCAACACAGTCATCACCTCAACATCTTCTTCCTCACGGGACACCTACAACATCTATCCCTTCACCAACACAGCCTTTGATTGGCATCAACGTCAAGACATTGTGCCGCATAGAAATTTTGTGCCGTGTCAAGCACTAGCACATGCAACACAGTCAAGCACAACACCGCTAGGCCCCACAGCCAAGCACAACACCGCTAGGCTCCACCGCAAAGGAGAACACCGCCAATCGCCAACACTTAACTCTAGTGTTAAGTGCCAGCGCTAGCGAGGCTAGTGGCCAACGCAGCCTCTGCTTAGCGAGGCTAGCAACAACACAAGGCCAGTCCACCAAGATAGCGAGCGCAAGCACAAGCCTCTGCCAATCCACTCCGCTAAGACAGTCTGCTAAGGGCATCCTCCAATCGACTCTGCCTAACGCACCGTCAAGTACCACTCAAGAAGCCTTACACTCAGAGTTGAAAATTACTCAGTATACCCATAACCTCCAAGACCGACTGGCAGACTAGTCTAAGACTGTAACACCTTGGAAATTAGTTATTAATTTTTTGTGTGATTTTCAAAATTTAATTTGTTGGTTGTTGTGCGATTAGTTGTTTCGTGGGTGAAGTGAAAATATTTCGGACGAATAATAACTCGAAACATTTTATTTTTGAGGAGTCAAGATTGAATTTTAATTTGTTAGGTTTCTCCAAAAACTTCATTCACGAAAGTTGTAGAGCGCATTAATATGAGTTCGTGGATATGTGGTACATGAAATCAGAGATCGTATGAAGAAGTTATGGTCAGCTAAAGTTATTTCCAATTTTGAAAATTTTAGTATAAATAGAAAAAATCCCCAAAAAAATCAGAAGTTTCCATTTTGAAAATTTTCCGAAAAAAATCGAAAGAATTCTCTCTCAACCGACCGGCTAGAACTCAACCGTCATGCGTCCTCCGGTGGTGAAATCAATACCAACCAGCTCAGCATTTCCTCCTCTCCTTCCCCCAGCCACCGACTTGCTCCCAGATGCATCATAGATGGTGAATCGAATGGCAAAAAACGTGGCAGCAACGACCCAAATTAAACTTCCTCCTCCAGCCACGGTAGCGGCTGAAACCATATGTGTTATGATACTCTTTTCCTCCTTATTCAATCCGTGCAAGTGTTGAAGATCGGCTTGAAGTGTGGAGCGAGATATCAAAGTTTGAAGTTCAACGATCGAGAGTTTTTAAGCTTAATCTAACCCGATCTAGCCCGAATCGGCCTTAGTGCTAGTTATGAATGTTGGTATGCACATACCTCCTAGGCACAAGTATCCGAAGCACAAGACTCGTATCGCCAATACATAAGCAAGGAAAGCTCCCAGCCGAGGATCCCGATACCCCTCGTAGCGATATCGGGAACCCCGAGCGTCCCACACCGAAAGAAACGGAACCAAGCTCCTACAAATCTGCTACATTAAGATCATCTCCAACAACCCAAAGAGGTAACTGTTTACTACCTCTTTCCATTATCATTATCTTGTAACGATACTGACTTAGGCATCAGAGCGTTGAAGGCCGGCACACCCGGTCTTCCCTCTGACCTTCATCTGTTTTGTAGATAAGCAAGACCGATAGCGATAGTAGCAGACCGATACACCCCGTGTTTAGCTGGATCATACCCCTCTCGAGACAACTGAAACAATGAAAGTTGTTCATCATTTTGTGATCTTCATATTGGTCAAGGCTGATCTTCCTGGTGGCAACTTTGACCGTGGCGCATGACACCTCACGCGCAGCCGCTTGCGGCGGTGTGTCTGGCCTTCTCAGGAGTAGTCTCTACTTCGTTAGCCTCCGTTCGTTCTTTGATACGAACATATGCTTGATGATGTTGATTTGAGAGGATTGTAGTAGATTGTGCTTGTCTCGGTTTGTGTGTGAGGACACAGCAGGATATGGAGGTGAGTAAATCTCACATTGTTTTGGGTGATCAATTAGATATGTTATTATTTTATTAGAATTAATTGTTAGCTGCAAAATCATACTTATTGAAAATAAATATTTGTTTTGAAATATATAAACTTGATCGTCAATGATTCATGGGTAAGTAAAAAACTAAAAACTAAAATTTGTTACAAATGATTTTCAATTTGAGTAGATTGTGAAATATAGTTGGAATTGGTTGGTGAAGTGAAAAACTTTTATGTTTCGCGTGATTTGATTCCTATTGGTTTGCGAGGTGATTTTAAAGAAAATAAATGAATTTGAAAAGGGAAGTGACGATGTTATTAGATTTCTATTTTGAAAGGAATATGTCCGATTTGTGAAAATGTTGAGGTGTGAAAACAATGTTTTGAAAATGTTTTTGATATTGTTTTGAGATTGGTGAAATTGTGTATCACATGATGATAATCAAGGTGGTGATAATCTATGCAGTAGTACCAAGGTGGTCATAAATTGTATGATGATTGATGTATAAAGGATGTGGATTATTATATAGTGATTGATGTTTAAGGTTGTTGATATTGATGATGTGGTGATTAGTGTTATCAGTAGATGAATAAGGGGGTGTATTGTATTTGGATTTGTGCAGACTTTTATTGATTTCTTTTTTTAAATGATAGACTTTTATTGATTTCTTAAAACCATTGAGTTTAGCAACAGACTTTTATTTATTCATGAAAATCTATCTACTTTATTATGGATGACTTCTACAGGTTTCCTAGCCTGTATAAAATATAAAAACAAAAAACAAAAAATAAAACCAATGCAGCCGAAACACAAAACAAGATAATAACTCATTGCCTCTTCAATGCTCAAGTATCTCCTAATAGAAATTGACTCAAATGAATGATTGTTACTCTGTCTAGCTAGTTTGTTCTCATTCCTAATCTCCCAACAACATAAAGATACAGTATAGATCACTTGATGTTTATGGTTAATTATTCTTATCAATTTTGTTTTCACTGATTAACATATATCGTAACAATATTGGTCAATGTCTTGATCTATAATCAATCAATTGAAATTCAATTGTTCACCCTTTCTTTGAACCATAATATTAATTCAAATCGATGAGAATAATTAATAAGATAAAATTTAGTATGTCATAGCAACACCGTTCAAGTTTTTAGGGGTAGACCACAATATTTGGGTTTTAGGGTTTCATAAATCATTTTTATTGTTATTAGGGTTTGAAGTATCACAATTGAAAAACAAAAAAAATCACATTCAACAACTACAATGAACATGTTGTGTATCAAAAAACGTTAATTTCATAAAATATTAGAGAAAAAACAAAAAATCAAGAAAGAGAGATGATGAAGGACCAACCTCTTCGCGCGCAGAGAGAAGAACTTTGATAGATTCTTTCAAATCTTTGGTCTGGATGCTAGAAAATTATTGGAGTTTGTTATGTATAGTTTTTTTTTTTTTTTTTTTTTTTTGAGGAGAAGACGTCAGAGTATATATTGAAGAAGTCAATCAGTTTGTACACAAAGTGGCTAAGAAGCCACTGATTTATGTGGGGACAAACCCACTCCAATACAGATCAAAATCAGAACCTAATGCAAATCTAGCCATCATGTTGGCAACCTTATTTGCAGTCCGACTAATATAGCTGAAATAAGAGCCATGAAGGCTCCCCAACATAGTGAAAATATTTTCATAAACTCTACCCAACAAAAAAGTATTCACACCTTGTGAGTTAACACTACAAAGTTTATGATTATCCATGATTTTATAATTCAATAAATATGAATGATATTTTGAATACCTCTGTACTTTTATTCATTTTAAAAGTCCTAACTGAATACCCCTAGATTTTGGTGGAATTCATGAACTCTTTAAAAATCCTAATTGAATACCTCAAGACTTTCATGGACTGCTAAAAATCTATATTGAATACACCCAGACTTTTAAATTCCATAGATTTCTTTAAAAATCCACTAATTCCATATACAATTCAGCCGAGTGTTGATTTTAGTTTATTTCTGGTATTGAATTGCTTGACTTTCTGGTAATCTCCTAAACTAAATTGTACGCAGGGATTACTACCTTCTGAATTGATTACTTTTAATGTAATCTCCTGAGCTAAACTTTATGCAGGGATTACTTTGATTTCTATTGATTGCTTTTAATGAAAGCTCCTGAACTAAACTTCACGCAGGAATTACTATGATATAGATTGTGTGATTTTGGGTGATCTCCTGAACTAAATTTCTAAGCAGGATTACTGGCTTCACTTAGATTAAATTGTGAGTGTAGTTGTGGTTTGAGATTTGTAGTGAGTTATGAAATGATTTATAATGTCACAGTGATGACAAATGCTTTTTGTCGAGAGGAAAGGAGTGTGATTTCATGGATTTGTTGTTAAGACTAAAAAATGATTTGAAATGTCACTGAATGACCACTACTTTTGTTGAGACAAATGAAGGATGATTTGTATATTATTGTGTTTTAAAATGTTATAAAACGTTACTTGTGTTGCTTTGTTTAGTTGAAGTTTTGTAAAATTGAGTGCTGAGTCAAGAGTTAGAGCATGTGAGTTTGTACTTATGAGTTAGTTTACGTGAGCATGATATTGAAGGATATGAACTTGATGTTTGTTGTCGTGATTATTGCATATCGATTTTGTTAGGTTGAGACAATTTAAGCATGTGTTTCCGTTTTGGTTGTTTGAATTTACTCACACGAACTTTCATAAGCTGACCGGATTTGTTGTTTCAACCCGGTGCACTATTTAATAGTGTAGGGGTCTATCCTGCAGGTTAGGGTGAACGTGATGAAGCTGTGATCTCTTGCCGTAGCTGTCATGAGTTTAGGAACTTATTTGTTGTACGTACTTATTAGTCTTCCTATGTGTGGAGAGTGTGGTGGGTGTGTTTACTTAATGAATTGTTATTTTAGTTTAATTTGTAAACCTAATGGAATGTAATACATGGCTCTAAAGATTGAGTCTGTATCGATATTGTGGGTTCAGGGCATCTTTGGGCATTTGTTCTTTAAAGAAAAAAATCTCTGGTATTTTAGCGCTGATGTCTGAACCATCACGCCATTATTTGTGATTGTTTAATTTGTTTATTATTTATGCTTGAAAATCGGGACATGACAGAGACTTTCCGGCACCCGCTGCCTTACCTCAACTCTCGATTCTTGAAATAATTTGAACACTCGAGTGGTATTGCTAGTTACTCGCATGGAAGGCATTCAATAGATAGTTTGTGGACAACTCCAGGTTCGCACTAGGCTGCAATCACCCTTCAAACTCCAACTACAATCAATCATATAAGTCTTGCTTTTACCTCAGTATTTGATACAATTAAGGCCCTGTGTCTGTGCAGAAGCATGACTAATAATTCAAAATGTTACTGATAGTTATACCACCATGTCACAAGCTAGCACCCAATTATAGTATATTGCACACTTGCAAATGACATGACGGCTAAAACCTAACTTGGTGCCACATAGCAAACGCATGCTGCACTTGTTCTTCTTACGCACACAATCATTCTTTTGCCTTACATATGGTTTTATCAACACCACATATGTTGGTTATACTGTCTCATCCAATGAATTAAATGACCTGCATGATTCATACACTTATTTTGTTGGCTCCCCAGGCCATGTAAATATATTGTTGCAGCTTCTAGTGTCTAGCCTATAGAACACATATTGTTGATCTAAAATACAAATCACCATGTGCTGCACAGAACCATATATAAGCTGATTATCATATAACTTGACACCTGTGAATGAATCAAGTGCACATTATATGCACTTGTCTGTGCTGCACGTATCAATCACATTAATTTTGTGCCACATACAAATACATAAGCTCTCATCAACTGGACACCTAGCTCACACAAACTACTTTGTCTATTGATAGATGGAGTAACTGATGGCCACAACTAATTTTACATGCTACCATATTCATAATATCATTGGCACATCCAATTGGATTGGGTTTATTCCTCTATATGTCGACACACATACATAGCTGCTTTATACACGCTACATAATCAACACACATAATTGTGAATTAACTGTTTCACAACTAGCTTGTCACTTGTTTGTTTGCTCGAAATTCATGTATAATTGCAATTAAGCATCAGTACCATCAAACTCTGCATGTACCTCTGATGTGAGCTTCCTACTTGTGTTTGGTAATTGTTGATAGTTCAAAATTGCAATTGTACACATCTATGATCTTCTTGGTTTATATTCTAGCAATTAAACGACCACTCATAACGAGTATATACTATGTACCCATGCTCTTATCTAAGCCTAATATTTCACGATTAGTTTCTATTTTGGCTATAACTAAATGAGATTCAAATATGGCATGCATTTGTACATCATCATGAAATTCAAGCCTTTCATGTCAATTGGTGTCATACATATATGTGAAGCAACATGATTCAAACATGTATACATGATCAAGATGCTAATTATTTCCTTTATCTTATGTTAAGGAGGCATAATCACCGATCACCTCCTCAATTAACGAAATCATCATCCTTCAACTAGGGTGCTTCACCGAAGCTATGGAGAGTCATGCTTAGATAACTCCAATATGATTTAGGTACTTATATCAATTCCAACTCCAACCCACTCCAAGTCGACATAAGATAAGTAACCATATCTCTTTCTTTATGCTATTGCATTTAGAGATCTTGCCATGCCAAAGCCATATTTTTCTTTTTACATTTCAAATAACCTTAAGCATATGCTTACAATATGTATCAATTTTAGTAGCACACCTACTATGCTAAACAAACAAGTCATGCTTCAAATATCGATCTCAATGATCTTTTAGCATGTTTACAAAATGCAAAATGTTATTAGCATTCCACTACAAGTACATTCTATATATACACATAACATGCTTCTATTTAAATGCAATTCAATCAAACATACATATAAACCTAGTGAAATATGCCATGTCTAGAAGCTTGTGACACTCGTGACTTAATTAAACATGCTCAGATTTCGACTTGCTTGGGTTATGACTCGGTTGGGTATCGAACACAACCGCGACTTGCTCAAGTCAAGCCCCGATGCTCGCACAACGCCTACCCGCTCAACTACACCCAACTTGCTCGAACAAAATCCAATTTGCTCGAACATATTCAACATGCTTTAATTAAGCATCATTAGTTCACCACGCTTCATATTCTTCACGTGGCACTACACCCAAAATCTATATGGCACCCATTAATTACACTTGTCACTATCTATTGTGCATGTTATATGGCCATAAGATCCACATAATATTACTTGCTAATTTGTTATTCATACAATTAGCAAAATTTAAATGTACTCTATGTATGCAAGTATTTTGTCTAGCGCCAGGCACCATACTTTGTAAACTCACCATATTTTGTCAAACTCTTTCCATGGGAAAAAGACCTAACGGGTCTAGACTCCACGAGTCTGTGGTCCACGACTACCTGCCTATAGCAAGGCTATGCCTTAACAACAATAGTCTTCACGAGACACTGCAGTCAAGTTTCTTCTCTGGGAAAGACTAAGGGACATGTTAAAGTAGCCCACGGCAGCCATTGATCCTACAGTTAACTGCCAACACTTGGGTCATAAAGATTAGGCTTCGCCATCTAACATCCACTGCCCATGCTCCCTCACCAAATAATTTTCTGACCATATGGAGGTCTATAGCCAAGGATTAGGAGACTTCTTGGAGGGCCTAGCAGGGGCCCACCCAAAAGGGCATAAGCATTTGCTCTAACATAATTCTAAATGAACAAGGCACTCTCACTAGTTATGGTCGTTATATGGTACCAAGTTACGTTTTGGTATCGACTCCGCAAGAAAACCCTCATTGACTGGGGACTTGGGGAACTTGTACATACGGCCCAGTGTAATTAGCAACGGTCATGCTCATGCTTCATGACATCACCTTTGAGCTACCGTTCATGCCTCATGGCTTGCCCGAGCTCATGCTCATGCCTTCCTAGCATCCTGAGCTTCCGCTCTTGCCTTTCTGCCACTCCCGAGCTTCACGCTCTTGCCTTTCCGCCACTCCCAAGCTTCATCGCTCTTGCCTTATCGGCAACCACGAGCTCAACACTCTTTGCCTTCCCGGCAACCCCGAGATCAACGCTCTTTGCCTTCCTGGCAACCCCGAGCTTCAACGCTCTTGCCTTCCCGACAACCCCAGGTTTCAAGCTCTTGCTTTCCTAGCACCCTAACTATTATGCTCATGCATTCCCAGCATTCCTGAGCTTCACACTTATGTCTCCTTGGCATAATGCACATTAATAGAACATTGAATTCTTCTACCATTTATTGTTTCTGAACAATCAAATTCTTTTCACGTTCCATTAATACAAGCGAAAACCAAACTAACACAAATGTTTGCATACTCATTGTTTATGAGTTACAAACTCTTGCAATCACAGCACTTATGCAACTTACACCTCATGCACGTAACCTCATCAGCTCGAGCTCGTTCTTTTTCTTTCACACATCACGCATTTATGCATCATATGCACTTCATATGCTCGCACAAACATGTGTGTTTTCGAGCTCATACGTCATAACATATCATACTCAGTACCATTCACATATATACATCATCATGTATTATGCACCTTGTGCATTCATACATGTTAGCGCATATCAGTGTAACTCACATACGTTGCCCAATACAACAAATATTCTACATGTGCATGCTTCTATCTTTGTTTTGTAGGTTAAAGAGTTCCTTCTTGCTTACAGAATTCGGGGACTTGTAGGGACTGGGCACTGTCCGGATGTCACTTATGTTTGATGACATCATGTTTATAACTCCCCAACCAAGAAACTTCTCTTACTTGGGAAGGTCGGGGATTTGTAGATACCTCCTACTAGCATGGCTAGTTTGCTATGTCATCAAACATAATTAATCCTCTCTTAGTGGCCTGGGCCTACAAGCCATGATGGGACTCACCCGCGACATACATCTCGTACTCCGACATCCAAGCTACGCTATAGTAGTCGAAAGCCGCCAAGAGCTTGCCGGGAAGCCACCTTCCCGGTTTTGCCAAGATGCCTTTACAATATGCTTTCTAAATTAGAAGAGTTGTTGTTGCATCCCATATGGGAGAACAAGTAAAGGAAGGAGCCTCCCTTCCCTATAAAAATGGACTCCTTCCTACTTACTCAACCATCCCATTACATCTCTTGTAATCTTGTTGGGCCGCAAGGCCCAAACATATATAGTCAAATATTTAAAGTGGATGTAGTCTCCCTCAAAGTAGGAGATGAACCAATATATATATATATATATATATATATATATATATATATATATATATATATATATATATATATATATAGACATACATATCTCTCTCTCCCTCCCTCCTAATGTTAGCTAGAGCTTTCAGTTCTAACGTTAATAACTTTGCTTTAACTTAACCACTGCAAGTGGCTTAGTGGTTCTTGCCTAGTTGGGTGTGCTCCCCAACCTAGGTTCGAACCCCGAAGCTGTCAAAAGTGGCGAGGCACTGTGCTGCAATGCACAGTTGGAGCATTTCACATGCGCCGAAGTGGTTTATCTTGGGCCTAGGAAGCCTTTGGGTTCCCCTTGACAAAGTCAAAAAAAAAAAAAAAAAAAAAAAACTTTGCTTTAACTTACCCATTAACCGTTGACGATCAAGTTCATATATTTCAAAACAAAGATTTATTTTTGACCAATATGATTTCACAGCTACCATTTATTTCTAATAAAAACCATAACATAACTAATTCATCACAAAAAACAACATGAGATTTACTCACCTCGAAATCTAGCTGCATCTTCACACAAAAGGAGAATAAGCATAATACCACACTCAAAATGATTTTGTCAAGCACCTGAGCAACATGGTCTCAACTCAGTAAAATGAAGTACCATAGCGTTTAAGGTCCGAAACACGTACTTGAACTAAAAACTGAAGATTCTGTAAATCGAAACAAAACTTCATCCAAGACCACCCAAGGTTTGAAAAACACTTCTAGGATCAAAATGACAAAACAAAAGGACGATCCAACGGCAGGATACTCACGGATCGAAAATCGATGAACCGAAACCGAGTTGGTTAGGTCGGTTGGTATCCGAGTCGGGTTAGGGTTTCTAGTAAGAGAGCATGGAGACCAAACTTTCCAAAAATACAAAGTTTGGATTTTTATGGAAAAATTTGGAAATCTTCCACTTATAGAAAAAACTTCATACGATCTAAGAAAAATGCATGCCTCATGCCTACGAACTCGTATCAACGTGCTCTACGACATTCGTGAAGAAAGTTTTCCGAGAAAATAAATAAAAAGTCAACTCTCGATCCCCTCGAAAATAAAATATTTTTGAGAAATAATTGTCCAAAATTATATTTACTTCACTGACGACTTTAGGAAAGGCGTACCAGCAAGAGTAAGCGCACAAACCAACACCTCGCTAATTTCAATAAAACAATAACAATTCAAAAATGAATTTTCTGTGTATTACACTAGACTTAAGAAAGTTTGTAATGTTTTGAGTTAGTTTTCTTGTTTTTGGGTTTGTTTAGGACCCCAACTATCAAAATACATTACATTGCTTAATATAAGAAATGAGGGGTGTTTCTTGGTATTTTAGAAATTCAAACAAAACCATGTTTTGACTTTATCTATCTATAATATGATGAAGAGATAGAAACCATTTTCTCAGCCAAAGTAGGCGTGAAAATGAGTGAAGACCCTTAGTCCATATATTATTTTAAATAATTTTTAATATTAAAGGGTATCATAATAAATAACAAAATACTTACAAAAAATTAAAAAGAAAAATAATGTTTTTTGAATCAAGCCCTCGAGGGGACATAGAATATTCATCACAAGCCATAATAGGTCATTACATATCCTTTCGTTATCATTTAAGGACATAGACAGACAATAAGATAGTGGTAGTACCAACAAGTGGTACCTAGAAATAGACCCACTCATTATACATTTAAATACGTAGAGGTAGTAGAGACCCTATTTCGGTACTACTCCAGAGACTCTAGAGATACATAAGAGTGCACAACGGTGCTTAGCTTCCTAATACAAGGAATTATTGTAATTTAGACAAAACTAAAAAAACATAGGAATGGGCTGAGGGCAAAAATCCCAGCCTAAATTAGATAGCCCAATAGGGCAGCCCCAAAAGAAAGAGGCCCAACTCAAGCCCAGCAAAATAGGGTTGACCAAGCCCAAACCACATCTCCACCACGCCCTCAACTACCTGTACAGTTTCGGTGATGTTCCGCCTCCTACGAGCCCCGCCACGAAACCAGCACCACCAGCCTCACCATGAGCCGCCCATGAGAGAAAGCGTCGTCGAGCTTCACCACGAGCCCCACGAGCCTCCACCGATGCAGCGCTTAGCCTTGAACCCCACGAGTCTGTACCGCCGGCTAGACCACACCGCTGGATCAGGAATTTCTCCATGAGGGCCCCCAGAAACTCGAACTCCTTGCTGGATCTGCACAGAAAATGACCGCAAAACGCCTAGAGAGACCGCCCAATACCCGTCGCCAACCATCCTACCAGAAAACTCCCTCTCTTCAGACTTCAGCCCAGGGCAATGAAGTACCCGTCTGGCAGCTAGCACAGGGATAACGCGGCTATGCCAGAGCTACCCATGGCCGCCGCCGGATAGGAAACATTTGGAGGTGTGGGTGCTCTCTCGTGGCGTTAAGGCTAAGAGAGAGACGATTTCTATAGAGATAATCTAAGTACTAAATCCAAAAGAAAAATAATGTTTGATAACCACCCATTTGTAGATAATTTCTCACATTTCTTTCTCCCTTCAAATAACTATCAACAAAAACGTTTTTAATAAATTTATTCCTTTCTCTTTTATTTATTTATTCTTTTTTCTTTATTTTATTTATTTATTTATTTTTCAAAAAGAAAGAAAGAAAGGGAAAAAAATAGAAAAAAATAAATAGAAAGAAAGAAAGGGAAAAAAAAATCCTTTCCAAAAAAAAAAAAAATAATTAATTAATTAAAAAAAAAAAAACTGAGGGCATAATAGACATTTCGCCACGACTTTTAGATGGCAAAGACCTATTGGTCTGAAATTTTGAAGTACAGGGACTAAACGTGTGAAATTAGAAGGTCAGAGATTGAAGTGTTTTATGGTCAAAAGCTCAATGACTAAACAGTATTTAGTCCATAATTTTACAAAAATAGGCTTTAACTTCGAGACATTGCATAATTTTTTTTCCTTTTTGTTGGGCAAATATAAAGAGTGACGGGAAGAATATGAGTGCCCTAAGCCCTCATTTTCTATAAACGGTTGTGGAAGAGATTATCGCTTCTCAAGAATTGTGCAACTAGTGAACGATAAGTTTTAAACATTATTTCTATGATAATTATGCCTCCTCCTTGCTCTGCCCGCTTTCGCTTTCTACCCTTCTTTGACACCAACTTGCTCAGTTCAGCTATAGCATGCTTCATCTCCGAAGACATACGGTCAATTTTCACATCGAAAGCATTCCTAAGATCCTTCACCTCCTCAGTAACATCTTCGATCTTCTCAATTATTTGCCTTTGCAGCGATGTTGGAAGTCTCACAATCTCAGCAAGCCTCTCAGCCTCATTTTTCTTGAAATGCCCGTTATTATGCGTAAACCCAATCATGTGCTTTCCACTCACAAGTTTAGGCCTCTTGCAGTGAAGTCCAGCCGCTGAAAGTGGCGTTTCAAGGATATTACTGTCCTGATCTTGGCTCTGCCAACGTGTTCTGCTGCGAATAGTTCCAGAAATCGATCAATGTCGTGGATTACAAAATCATCAGCCCCGACTGCATCCCACTTGAGGACCTCGCTATGAAGAGGCGTAGGAGGTCGCTGCAAAGTTCAATAAACGTAGCTGAGTACGGAGTTAATGGCCGGCAATTGTTCTTCTCGTTCTTGTGGAACCTCTTCTTCTTCTTCTTCTTCTTCTTGTGGAACCTCCATTCTTCGGACACATGAGCCCTAATTCTAATGATGCGTTTTGGATGAAAGTTGAGTGTCTAGTTTCTCATTGATGATCTTATTGTAGGTTCTTTGGATGCATACTTAAAGGCATGTTCTAACGTTTGCGATTTTAAATGTATAGATGACCAATTAATTGGGGCATTTTTTCCTAATTATGTGAATTAGAACCATCAAGAAGTTTTTTTCTTTCCGTTTTCAAATGATATAAATGTATGTCTCTTACTTAGGCTTACATAATTACATGTCATTCACATTCTCAAACTGTTGATGTCTAAAATTAGTATCAACAATTATGTGACTTTATCGAGATTAAGCTTGGTAATCTTCCATGTCAGCCTAGCATGACCGTGCTTTGGTGCACAAAAAATCTTATTAATGTATAATGCTTAGGATTGTAATTCATAAAAAAAATAAGTACGATCGTGAGAACGCAAGAGCTTTGTAATGGTTTCCCAATTAGGGTTGTGTCCATCTTGGTGTTTGGCATTTCTGAAGTGTAAACAAAAAAAAAAGACTCAAGATTTTTGAGCACTCATAATTGATATCTCCATCACACTCGTAACACTCTTAGAACGAAATTGAATTGATAGCTTGAATTGAGGTGTGAGATCTGCATCTCCTTGTAAAAGTAAGCTTTCTTACTAAACCTGAATTCAAGTTCTTTTTTACTCAAGTCTGTGATCCCTTCTCCACCTTCTCCCTAAATCATTGGAGTAGTGTATGAGATTAAAGGAGTTGTGTCCTAAAACAATCATTTTGATGTAATTATTATTGTAATTATTATTAAGGGCTAAATACTAGTTAGTACCCTGTGGTTTAGGTCCAAAATCAATTCAGTCCCTAGACTTCTAATTTCATCAAAAACACCCCTGCACTTTCAATTTTGATCTAATAGGTCCAATTTGTTAATATTCTTTCAAATAGTTGGATTATTTGTTGAAAAACTATTTATTTTTAATAGTAGGACTCACTCCTAAATTGACAATGCAGACCACCTCGACACCACATCATAAAACATAGGTCATATATGATCCACATTAACAAGTTAAATAACTCAATTGTCGGAAAACTAACAAATTGGACCTATTAGATCAAAATTGAAAGTGCAGGGGTGTTTTTGATGAAATTAGAAGTTCAGGGACTGAATTGATTTTGGACCTAAACCACAGGGTAGTAATTTGTATTTAGCCCTATTATTAATCAAAAGGGAAAGTTTATTGTTCATTACTTATATTTAATATTTGGTTGAACAAGGTCCAAGGAATATGAGTTGAAGAGAAAGTAATCTAAAGAGTTAGATGTGTGAGATCTTTACTCTTTTACACTCTTATCCTAAAAGATTCATAGTCATAGGATTATCATTTGGACAATGATGATCCGGAAAGACTAGCACATACTATGTATGCTCAATATGGAGGATGATATGTCACTTGTCATTTGTGTACAAACATTAATACAAGTATGTGGGTGCTCTTATCTTAAAGAGTACACTGAACGCGATCATTAGAGTTCTTGTATGGAGTTTTATGTACATGTCAAACTTGAACTCTAAATTGCAATAATACAAATTAGTCTTTTGACCTAAAACACCATGGTTGTCTTATGAGTGAGTGGATTAACTCTTGATGATGCAATAATATTATGTCCCTTAATGGATGTGATTGATGCATTCATTGGTATAATCAATTCAGTCATAGAGACATGTAAGTGTACAATAAGGAATCTCTATCCTTAAGTAAATAAGGTGTATGTTTAAAGATGTGATTAATGAGATTAAAAAAGAGTTCCTAATCACATTATAAGGATAGCATAAGAATGGAAATCACATTAGGGGATTGACATATCGATTCCATACCCCGATGATGTGATTTAGAACATCATGTTAGAGAAGGACCGTATTGTATTGTAATTCCAATTGAATAGGTTATTTGTCATTCTATATTAACTAGGGTAGTTATGATATGTTGCAAGACGTTATTCATGACTTGCGAAGTCCTTGAGGATTGATAAACATTTATGATTCTAATAACAAGGGAGAATCAAAATGGAGTATTGATTCGTAAATGAAATAGAATGGTTCTACAAACTTCATTGTCCTGTTAATTAGAACCTAAGAGATCACACAGCATATAAGTGGATCCTTGAGATTGTATATGAAGAAGATTAAACAAGAGTTGGTTATGACCAAATAATTAATTAGATTTATTATTTGGACATAATTAGGATTTTCAGGTAAAACCAAACTTATTGGGCCTAAACAATTGTCTGACTTTTGGTGTGGACTTGGACTTCACTAAATGAGACTTAAATGAAAGCCCAAGACACAATTTTAGTGCCCAATAACATGTATAGACCAACCAACATTTTAGCTTTGTGAAAGTCAATATTTCACTTTTAGTAGTTGGAATTATTTCCTATTATATAAGGTGAAAGCATAGACAAAGTAAGCTAGAGTTTTTACACTACTATCTTTAGTTGGTAGGAGAGAGTTCTCCCTTTGTCTAATTGCACAAGTTGGTTATAACAAGGAAGGAAGAACACTTCCATACTTCTTCCTTTCCTTTCATCTTTCTTCATCTCTTGATCCACTTGGTCAAGATCCTTAGAGGCCACATCCTTTTGTGGCTCTACTTGTTACATCAAGGAGGAGTTTACAAGCACAAGGAGGAGTTTACAAGCACTACAAGGAGTACAAGAAGGAGTTCTTAATCTAAGGTGCTTTAAGGTGGAGGAAACACACACAAGGAGAGATCAAGGAGAGGAATTTTGGTGGTTCACTTGGATCGGATTGAAATCACGCTCCAAGGGTGAGTAGAACATAAATCCCTCTTTGCTCTTTCTTACTATGCATGCTAGGTTTATATACATATCATAATCAGCCAAGATCATGGCTTAAATGAATGAGTTTTATGTTTAGTTAGTAGTTTAATTGTTAAACTAATTCCTCACTAATTAAAAAGTTCTGAAATCCATCCATTCCTTCACTTGACAATAATGAACATCCCAAGCCTAGGAAGAAGGCGAAATGATGAAAATTAATTATTGAGGTAGCTACACCCTTGAATATGAAGGAAGGTTTTGGTTTACCCAACACCAATGAGATTGTGCATATCTCTCCTACAAAGAAGAAGTTACATAAATCTAAGGGAAGGAAGAACAAGCCTAAGGCTGCTGCAAAGGGTCCTAAACCTAAAACTAGGAAGAGAAGCATGCCTCAGAAATTGAAGGTGAGTGAAGTAGCTGAAGAAGTTGTTATGGTTGGGAAGCTTCTCATCTTTAGGAGATGGAGGAGAGTGATGATGTTGAAGGAAATGTTGAACTTGATGAGACCACTCTCCTTTTAGGTCGGCAGTTACTCAAGCTTAAAATATGTCACCAAGAATGCCCACATTTCCTGCGCTGCTTTTATTGATTTATTTTTATTTTTAAAAATTCTTAGCTCACTTACCCTTACATATGCCAGTGAGAATTGAACACATGACCTTTACAATATTGGAATTATAACTTACCACAGGTCACTGTCACGCTTTTATAAAATTTCAAGGGTTCTATAAGGTAATTATTGGTTGTGCTTCATTGCCCCATTAAAAAGGTTAAATTACTTGGGTAATGACTCTTTTGACAACTTCATATGGGTGGATCATTATCTGTAATTTCACTGATCAATAAATGAGTTGGCATTAACAAAAACAAAAGTATAACCCTTAATTTACCAAATGGAATATAGGTAATGTGCGTGGTAATTGAATTTCGATACAAAAATTATCATCGAGGAAAACAAAATCCATTAATTGTATCAAAACCAAAACATGGCGTGTGGTTTGATTCCATAACCCTAGACTCCATTCTTTAATAATTTTTTTATGATTTGTGTATTTATCTATATAACTATCTATCTATCTATACTATAAAATGAAGCATTCAGGTTTCCGATTGCCCTCAAAATACCATTTAATAGGCATGCTTGCTCACCTAAGAGACAATTTTAATTAGGGATCTTGACCAAAAGCACCAAAATGTGCCAAAATTATCCCACTTACCCCATCAACAGATTTTCATTCCCACTTACCCCATTTAACGTAAAAAGACAATTTTACCCTCAATCTAATTAAACAATTACATCATCTTTCTCTCTCACATTCCTCCGTCCTGCACAGTCTCTCCTCTCTCTCTCTCTCTCATGGCCACGTTGACGATCAATCGTTCGCTTTCTCAACCGATACCTTCTCGCCGTCGTCGGATTTCTCTGCAATTTCAACTGCCGTCGACTCTTCTCCTCCTTGACTGTGCTGAACCGATTCGACGACTTCCTCGACCAAAAGAACCGGTTTACCTTCAAATCGATCAACCTCTTTCATTTCTCCGGCGAATTCAACCCTCCTCTGGCTCTGATAAACCTCTTCAACTCTCAGCCTCTCTTCGATCTGCATCTCCCTCCAAATTTGCAGAAAACGGTGGTGTTCGTCGACGGCGAGGGGCTGGCCGAGTCGGGAGCGACGTCGTTCAAGAGGAACTTCGTGTCCGGGCTCCAGTTCTTCTCGATTGTTTTGGAGTCGTTGGTGTTGAGGTAGAAGATCAGGCTTCGTCTCCTCTCTCTCATCTGTGGAAATGCTACAACTGCATCTATGCCTGCGATAGTTTCATCTCGTTATGCTTTCGTTGGTACTGATATCCCCTATGATTTCTTTTCCTTGTGTTTGTCTCTTGTTGTGAAAAAAAAACTAGTCTCTGACAAATATTTAAACTTTGACAATGAAGTTCAAAGGCAAATATTTGGACTTGTTTTATTCATTTTGTTTGGTAATGTATGTAATTATCTATTGAACTAAACAAGTTTAAAAACAAGGATAGCTAGCTTGCTGAAATTAAACACTTCATTTCGGACAGAATGCTCTGTGTTTGAAATTATAAACTTCATTGTTCTTGTTTGTTTATGCTTTTATCTGATAATTAAAAGCAAAGAAAAACTACACCGCATCTATGGAGTTGTTGATTTTTTTTTTTTTTTTTTTTGTAAAATAGGGAAGAAGGCCCAGGAAGAAAAAATACCCAAAGAAAAAAGGAAAAAAAAATTATTGGGGGAAATAAATGTCTATTGGGGGGCAATAGAAGTCTGTTAAATGTCTATTGGGGGCAATAGACGTCTATTAGGGGGCAATAGTGACGTCTATTGGGGGACAATAGACGCCTATTGGGGGGCAATAGAGGTCTGTTAAATGAGTATTGGGGGGCAATAGATGTCTATTCGGGGCAATAAACCTTTCCCGTGAGGTTTTCAGAAAAGTCCGATGGGCGGCGGCCTGTGACTGGTGACCGGAATTCAGCGGCCGGTGACGGGGCTCCAGCGAAATCTCTTATGGTTTCTCTCTCTCTCTCTCTAAGTAACAAAGGGGCAAGGGTAAAATAGTCTTAAAAATAAAAAACAAAAAACAAAAACTTAATAGCATCCGAAAACCAAGTAATCAAGAACACATGTCACTATCAAGAAGGGAACCGGACCAGGCTAAGTTCCCAATTTAATTTATTCTTAACACTTCTAAGAACTTTCCTCGAAACAACGACCAATTGACTCGAAGTCTTAGACTGAAATTTCAATTTTCTCTTCCTAGTCTTCTTAGGAAGCTTCACACTCTTCTACAGAAAAACCTCCCCCACCACTTTACGCTTATTCTTGCTGCCTGCGGCCTCCCCAACCGACCCTTCTTAGCCGGTGAAATATTAATTCCACCAACCTGTGAAGTAAGAGCCAACAAACTCTCAAAGTCCAAATGAACGGATTCAAAAGGCACCACCTTTGTTTGACCCTAATCACTGGCGGTACCTCTGTCAGGGTTGTCATCGTTGCACTTACATTAATGGCAGCGTGGTGCCTAGCATCTAAACGAGCAGCAATTGCACCGTAGTCGCCAGCTAGCCTGGCCAGCAGTTGTGTCATAGAACTTGGCACCGAGAACAAAATAGGAATCTTTAAGGGATTTACCACTGGTTACAAGAAAATGAGTTTTACCCATGTCGCCGGTTTTCCACCATCTGCTCATCTTACTCCAGTCAACAGAAAAGAACCTACACCCCCTCGGGCACCAACTAGCCCAGAGTACGTACCAGCCTCTGTCATTGCTAGCGGCCCTCCATAAACACTCACCCCAGTGCTCTAACAACCCGTAGTCTCTACAATAACCCACGAATCTCTCATACTTGAAGCACATCATGGTAGAGATTCTTAGCGCTAACTCAAATTCCATCGCGGAGAAAGCCTGCCTCACCAACACGTTGATATCATGCTAGATTCTAACCCTAGCCTGCACACTCTTTAGGATCCCAGTCTTATCAAGGAAGAGGACCTCTCCTACCATACACCCAACCATATATACCGTATCCTCAATCATCAACTTAGGTAGAAGTGTCACGATCTCAACCTAAACCGGGAGAGTGAGGATTGGTACTGTAATCGGATCTGCAAGGGAGTCAAAAGCAGTTAGGCAAGAAGAGACGTACTGTAAAACCAAGGTCCTCCATTGACTATATGGTATTTTTCCTTCTCCACCATGAATACTTATTTACGTACAAACAATTTGTTTTTCAGATTCAAAACATATGAAATAATGCCAATGAAGGCATAGTGGTTGATTGAGAGCGTTGTCAAGCCACCGCTACAATAAAGAAACATAAAAACATAAATAAAAGAGAAATTTTAAAAAATGACCAAGTTTTGGTTACCAATTTGATTTCTAACCTTGTTTTGTAAAAGAGATTTTTTTTTTTTTTTTAATAACCATATGACAGTATAGAAAGTCTTTGTTATTCTTAATGAACCACTCACTTCTCCACTTCTTTTTTTCTATTGTTCATTCTACTTTCAAGAATTGAATTATAACTTCGTGGTCAAATAAAGGTCCAAAGCTTGCTATTTTAAACATGTTCTTCAAGATTTAGGGTTTAATTTAGGGTCCTTCAAGAGTTTTCGGATTGAATATTCCTGCTCTAGTCCAATATACACGTTTAGCTACAAATACTCGAGTCCAATATTTTACATTTGAATTCCTTATATGTTTAAGAGTCCTAATAATTGATGGCTACTATCTTAGAGAAAGAAGCTAATCATGATTATGGATTGCCAACATAGTGATATCTTTGATTGTAATAGGAGGATAATGTATTTGGTTTCCTATTACTAGTCTGATTATGCTTTCTAGCTTACTATTTTTCATTATATTCTCTTTGAATACCTCCAAGATCATGATCTTCTGAGCTTTGTCCTTGTAATTTGAACTTATATTCCTAGCTATGCACTTATGCTTACTTGTAGTTTGATCTTCTAATTTATGCAATCACTGAAGAGACAATGGTTTGGATTACAACTATTAGTTTTCACTTTCATACTTGGATGAAAGTTTCTATTCCAATCCTTTGTTTACATTGTTACATGCTTGCATCTCATTATGCAGAAAAGTCTATGCAGACATTGCCGACAGAGTCAAATAAGACGTGCAACTATTTGAACTGATATTGCTGATCGATCTCCCTCCTCGTTGGGGATATTTGACTTAACAAATTAATATATGCATGGACGTTCCATAATATATTTAGTGACAGACTTGCCTGTTTAGTGATTGTTGCCTTCATGCTTCCTTGTGTTCCTTTATTAATTAAACAGCAATTTAAGGAGTCTAGAAGATTTATGTCTCCCTATAGTTTGCTTATTTAATTGCCTTCACTTCATATAATTTAAGTCTACATACACTTCATATAGCCATTCTGTTGTTACTTTTGTAATTTTATTTTATCTGATAGCCTTGCTTCTGTTAATTCCATAAAGTATCGTTGATATATATATATATATATATATATATATATATATATATATATATATATATATATATAACTTTGCTCAGGTGCGGATATCCGCACTTGAGAAAAAAGGTACGGATTTCCAGTTTTGATCCACTTTTCGATCATATTTTCACATCTTAACCGTTCAGTTTTTAGGTCCTAATGTATAGATCACCTCTGCAAAATTTTAGCCAAATTGGTGATCGTTAAGGCATCCAAAACTGCAATTTACACGAACGAACCGAATCTGCCGAACCGGAACCGTTCGTGTACATTGTTGTAAATTGCAGTTTTGGATGCCTTAACGATCACCAATTTGGCTGAAATTTTGCAGAGATGATCTATACATTAGGACCTAAAAACTGAACGGTTAAGATGTGAAAATATGATCGATAAGTGGGTCAAAACCTCAAATCCGTACCTAAGAAAAACTGCGGACGTCCGCAGTGGAGAAGCGTTGTATATTATATATATATATATATATATATATATATATATATATATATATATATATATATATATATATATACTAATCCTATCCAGAGCAAGGCCTCGCTCTGAAATTAAAGTGCGAGGTTGGAGTTTAGGGTCACTTTTCGGTCGCATATCTACATCTTGACCGTTCAGTTTTTAGGTACTAATATATAGATCATCTCTGCAAAATTTCAGCTAAATTGATAGTCGTTAAGGCATTGATAACTACCTTAAAGCTAGTACGGTTCAAGTTTGACAGATTCAGTTCATCAATTGGTTTAAGCGAGTTAGATACCTTAAAGATCATCAATTTGGCTGAAATTTTGCAGAGATGATCTATATATCAGTATCTAAAAACTGAACGGTCGAGATGTGGATATGCGACTGAAAAGTGGTCCTAAACTCCAACCTCGCACTTTAATTTCAGAGCGAGGCCTCGCTCTGGATAGGATCTTATATATATATATTTGTATTAAAGCTACACTACTGTCATGGTCACTTTCTTTCTTTTTTCTTTTTCTTTCAGAGAATGAATCGGTTCATGCATGATTGTTCTTTATTACGGTGGGAAATTGGTGAACTCCTAATATATGGGTGATCAATCGAAATCAATGTTAGTCTCAAACAATGTTACCTACCAAGAGCTTGTGAAGGAATTATATCATCGGCTTGGTATTAATCCAGATCAATATGGAATGAAAGTGCATTATCAATATAAGAGCAACTAAGGGGTGTGTAACACAATGGAGATAGTAGACAATGAAGATGTAGCTAGTTGGGTGTGTGACAGCCTTTCAGTTCAACCAAACATGATTCTATTATACATTAGTCTAGAACACAGCTTATCAAGATCTGTAAGTGGAAGTAATCAAGGCATGAACAGTAGACCTAACCCATCTTTTCAGTATGATGATGTCGTCTCAATAATTTTCTCTACTGAACTTGAGGATCAGAGCCCAATTGCATTGAGTTCCCCGCATGAGCCAATAGTAGCGAACTTTGGGTTGGATAATGGTGATAATGTCTCATAGGAAAATACAGAGGAAGATGAGTTTCCACATTCCAATTGGGATAATGAGAGTCCAATGGATGATGTGATGTAGAAATTGAAACGGAGCAACCTACGAATGCCAACTCTGCTCCATCATCTTCTTATAGTAGCAAGAGAAGGCGCATAGAAGACTATGAGAATGTTGCATTTGTGGACACTACTAAAGATATTTTGGTAGCTCAGTTATGCCTGAGAAAGAAAGCCTTGAAACAACATTTGGGTATGCTCGCAATAAGAAAGAATTACGAGTTTAAGGTGAACAAAAATCTAATGGTGATCGGTTTGAAGTTGGGTGTGCGTGTGGATCCTAATTGTAAGTGGCAACTTCGTGCAATAAAGCTACAAGACTTGACCTATTTTGAAGTAACAAAGTTTCATAATGACCAATCTTGTTCATTGGATATTATTCATCGTGATCATTGACAAGCAAGCAGCTCTCTAACTGGTCAATTTGTCAAGTCATATTTTGAGGGAGGAACCTCGCGTATATACAGACCTAGAGATATCATTGATGATGCGCGTGTCTAACTTGGAGTTAATATGGGCTATAATAAAGCTTGGAGGGTAAGAGAAGCACCACTAGAAATTGCAAGGGGATCACCCGAGGAATCATTTACTATACTTGCAACATATATATTGTGCATGTTAAAGCGCAAAAATCAAGGTACAATAACACAGATAGAAACTGATGAACAAAATCACTTTCTATACTTTTTCCTAGCAATTAGAGCCTCAATTAGAAAATTTCGTGATTCTATGACATTAAGAAGTCATCTAGTTTCTGACTCTCTGGAGCCTTGTATATTGCTATTGTCAGTTTTTATTCTTTTATGTTAAACAACGTATTGGAGCTTTATCAAACAAAGGGGGGTGTATTGTATTTGGATTTGTGCAGACTTTTTTTAATTGACGGATTTTTTGAAAAGTCCACAGACTCTTTAAAATGTTGATAGACTGCTATTGATTTCTTAAAACCATTGATTTAGCAACAGACTTTTTATTCATTCTTGAAAATCCATATACTTTATTATGAATGATTTCTATAGATTTTCTAGTAAATAAAAATAAAAAACAAATAACACAACCAATGCAAAGCAAGATAATAACTCGTTGCCTATTCAATGGTCGAGTATCTTCTAGTAGAACTTGACTCAAATGAATGATTATTACTCTGTCTAGCTAGTTTGTTCTCATTTCTAATCTCCCAATCAACTTAAAGATACAATATAGATCACTTGATGCTTATGATTAATTATTCTCATCAATTTTGTTTTCGCCTATTAACATATATCACAAAAATATTGATCAATGTCTTGATCTATAATCAATCAATTGAAATTCAATTGTTCAAGCTTTCCTTGAACAATGATATAAATTAAAATCGATGAGAATAATTAATTAATAAGACAAAACCTAGTATTTCATAGCAACACTATTCAAGGTTTTAGGGGTAGACCACAATATTTGGGTCTTAGGGTTTCATAAATCATTTTTTATTGCAAATTAGGGTTTCAAGTATCACAATTGAACAAAAAAAAAATCACATTCAACAACTACAATGAACATGTTAGGTATCAAAAAATATTGATATCATGAAAGATTAGAGAAAAGAGAAGAAGAAACAAGAAAGAGAGACGATAGATAACCAACCTCTTTGCGTGCAGAGAGAAAACTTTGATAGATTTAAAAAAAAAAAAAAAAGTCTTTGATAGACTTTTTCAAATCTTTGGTCTTGTGGCTAGAAAATTATTGGAATTTGGTATGTATAGTTAACACTACAAAGTCCATAAGTATGAATGAAATTTTGAATACCTCTGAACTTTTATTCATTTTTAAAAGTCTTAATTGAATACCCCTAGATTTTGGTGGAATTCATAAAGCCTTTAAAAATTCTAATCGAATACCCCAAGACTTTCATGGACTGCTGAAAGTCTATATTGAATACACCCAGACTTTTAAATTCCATAGATTTCTTAAAAAGTTCCACTAATTCCATATACAATACACCCCCCAAAGAATAAAAATGATTTTTCCACGCTGCTATTTTGTTTTATTATTATTATATATTTTTTTTTTGCTATTCAAACAAAGTATGAAAATGATATTCCCATCTCAAAGCAAAGCAGAGCAATTGTATTCCACATGTCAAAGCAAAAATATAGGTTTTACATGACTTTTTACCTTCTCAAATGGTCATTTTTCAACTACATTAGAAAACAAAGTTATAAATCATTTTGAAGACACAAAAAGGATCAGGTTTCAAAATTTCTCAACCAACTCGTCGAACAAAATGATTCAAAGCCTCTGTTCATCAATACCCATCAAAAGTCCTCCTTCAATTTTAGGAGCTTCAAAATTATCTACAGATTAGTTCGAAATCAATAGCTTGAATCTATTTGGCATACAGCAGGTTGAATCTACTCTCAGAAAATAATCGCATCCCCCCAGAATCCATTTTGCCCCAACAATTGCTTCTATTTACAGGAACAAATAAGAAAACCTAGCAACAATCTGCATCAAGTTTTAACCACACCACGGTCACACCACATTTCATGATTACTAGTATTAATATATCTGCCATCTGGACACAAAAATTAGTTTTAGTCTCAAACATTACTATACTAATACCTTCAAGTTTTGTAGCGAGTAATTGCCCGAAATTGCCAGTAAAATTCCTGAAATTATGAATGTAAGAACGCGCGTGCAGCTCATAAAAATTGGTAATAAAACCCAAAAACTGACCAATTAAACAACCTAAATTCCTATATATCCGGACTTAAACCATGACCACTCCTAGCGGAATATTGTCCTAGCAAATCATTAAGTATTCTGCGTCGCACAGCCAAAGTCTACCATATGATCGAGTAATAATACCAGACAACCTAACCTAATTGAATGTCAGCTGGTAGTTCACCTCCTAAGTTTGTTGTCACATAATTATAATAGACAAGCACCCTAACCCAATTAAATGGCAGCTCACAGTTCACTACCTGCGCTTGTTGGCACATATACATAGAATGATATTATTGCTTTCGGGATCAAAGCACATTATACTTGAAAGAGGATGTACACCTTTTTTTTTTTTTTTGGTCCTTTTCTTTCCTTCACTGTTGGCAAAACAAATTTAGGTTAGGAAGAGGCTACTCTCCAACTAAAGCCTCGTTGAACCACCACCAAGCCCACGATGTAAGAGGCCAACTTCCAATCTAGCTGCTAATCACATAAAAATTATGAGAGTGGACAGATGCCACTGGTCTCAAGGTTTCCACCTTGAAGAATCCGCAGGCATCCGTCGATGGCCGTTTTGGACTGATATTGGTCCCTTATGATCGTCAGCGTATTGGTGGACCCACGGATCCCACCGTTTTCACTAATGGTGGCAGCACTAGTCTTATCCCAGATACCTACCAATATTTGAGATTATTGAGGCTTGAACTTTGGTGTAGGTTTCACTCAAATCCGGACCTTTTCAATCTGGCCAATCCCCTTGAGGATGTACACCTACTCTAGACCCTTCTATAAATGCATATGTGTGTGCGTGCACGTTAGAGCTCAACCCAATATCCAATTGATCTTCTTCAAGTTTGTTGATCTACTATGGCAAATTCAAACTCAGTGAAAGTAGTTGAGGTTTGTAAGGTGGCTCCGCTTCCAAGCTCACCGGACTCAATCACATCAGAACAGTACCCTTTAACCTTATTTGATCTACTCTGGTTAAGGTTTTTACCTGTTGAACCCGTTTATTTCTATGAAATACCTCCCACCTCTAACCCCCATATCTTCTATGATTCCATACTTCCCAAACTAAAAGCCTCCCTCTCTCTTACCCTCCAACACTTTCTCCCTCTCGCCGGAAACCTAACTTGGCCCCAACACTCCCCCAAACCCATTCTCAGCTACGTCCATGGCGACTCAGTTTCACTTACAGTAGCCGAATCCAATGCCGATAATTTTCCCCACCTTTCGAGTAATGACTTTGTTGAAGCCAAGGACTACCATCCTCTTATTCCCCTACTGGAAGTTGCTGATGAACGAGCCGCGGCCATGGCAATACAAATCACTCTGTTCCGAAACCGTGGCTTTTCCATTGGAACGACGATGCACCATGCCGTCCTGGACGGCAAAAACTCATGCTCGTTTTTCAAAGCATGGGCTCACATATGCAAACAAGAAACTGGAATCGGATCATCATCTTCTTCTATTTCACTACCGGATAACCTCAACCCATTTCACGACCGAATGGCCATCCACGACCCAAAGGGGCTCGGAGAACTCTACTCGAATGAGTACCTCAACCAGGGAGGACCGAACAACAGGAGTGTGACGCATAGCCGCCCACCTAAAGCTCTTCCCCAAGACCTAGTTCGAGGGACCTTCGATTTCACACGAGCAAATATTCAAACTCTTAGAGAGCATGTTGTGAAGACAACAAGGGTTGCTGATTTATCATCACTTCATTTGTCCACTTTTTCTCTAGGGTGTGCTTACACATGGATTTGCTTAGTCAAGGCCGAAGAAATAAAGGGAGAGAAGACGGCTATGATCTTCGGCGTGGACGCAAGGTCTCGCTTGGACCCTCCTGTACCGGACACCTATTTTGGAAACTGCGTAGTGGGCCGTGTAGCAGTGGCAGAAACGAAAGGCCTAAGCGGTGAAGATGGGTTGGTCGTGGCCGTAAAGGCAATCACTGAGGCTTTGAGGAGTTTGGACGACGGGGTTTTCAATGGGGCTGAGCTTTGGGTTTCAAAATTTCTCGACTTTTCTCTGTATGATAAGGTATATTCGATTGCGGGTTCACAGCGGTTTGAGGTTTACGGTACTGATTATGGATGGGGAAGACCAAGGAAGATCGAGCTCGTTTCGATAGATAAGACTGATGCGGTTTCTCTTATGGATAGCAAGAATGGTGGTGGAGCTGTTGAGGTTGGGTTGGCTTTGAAGAAACCACAAATGGAGGTTTTTGCATCTCTATTTGCCAAAGGTTTCTGAAGATCGATGCACTTACCTGATCTGACCCCAAGTTTGATCGCGTACGTACATGGCCGCATGGGTCTATTATTGAATCTTAGTGTGGTTTCCGTTGCTTATAATAATCTTTTCACCAAAAATAAAATAAAATTATTTGAATAATTTTTCTCTAAACATTAACTGGGTGGCCAAAACTTGGTCTATCATTAGATCGGTAGGACCGTAGAAACAAACACACGGGCGCCAATTCCAAATGTTTAAGATTTTTCGGAAGTTACTGCACCTTATAAACGTGGGCAGTGACACATTGCAAAGTGTTTCTACCGTCCAGAATACCCCATGCAATTTTGTTTATTTTTTATTTTTTAAAAAGACGACAACTCGATTAATATGAAAGGATTACAATGTAAAGATACATATATAAAATGACAAAACTAATACAAAATGCAGTAGTGCAAAAGTAAACCTAATATATATACTATTACTCTATTAGATGTAATATCACATCTAATTAATGAAGCACCAGATATAATGTGAGATATTGAAAAAGGTACTGATAGTAAGCTTTAGCATGAATCTATACTATTATTAAGAGAAGAGGTTTTGTTAGCCAAAACTGAAATTTTTGACAAATTTAACCCTGAAAGATTAAAAAACTTTGAGAATAAATTAAATCAGAAGGATAAATCATTTTTATTAACAAAATTAAAAACAAATGATTTCACAACCCTCACTTTTCTCTCCCACTATTTTCTCTCTACAATAACTATCAGTGAATCTATTTCTTCTGCAATAACTACCCACTTTTTTTTTAAACGAAATTTTTTTGTACACATGCAGAGCATATGATTGCAAACTAGTACTGATCTAAGTGGACCGTTCCGATCCCAAGCCTTGGCGTACGCTAGCTAGGTTTGCGTCAAGTGTAAATTTTTATCTACCACTTTTGCTACCTTACGTATATCTTTTGCATTTTACTTGGTGCAATAACTTCTTCATTGTTTTTTCATTCATATATTGACAAACTTACAATTAAGAAGTATAACTTCTTCAATTTTGTTTTTTTTTTTTTCTTTCATAGAAAAAGATTAATCTTACTTCTTTCATTCTATGGTCAAGTACGAACAAAAACAAGTCAAAACTCAAAAGTACGAGAGGTATATCGCATGGCAGTAGTAGACAATCAGAAATTGTGTACCGCTTTACCCATTCCAACTCCCCCAAAAGTCCGACTTTTCCTTCATGACGATAAGGGGCTACATTTACTACTTTAACGCCAAAAAACAAATATAGGCCTTAGAAAAAAGACTGGAAAATTATTTTTTATAAATGACGGAGACCAAAACGGAAAAGACTTCTGTTCATTAACTCGTTCCTACTTCAATCAGTTCCAAGCATACGTGTACTCCTTTCAGCCCTCTATCTACCTTTCAGCATCAGTAATAAGTTAATAACTAATAAGACCACAAACCATGAAGTGTATCAACTTCATTGGGATCCAAGGCTTGGATTTCCCAGGCATAAAAATAGCCCCGCCTCTCCCAATTTTAATAGTTGTTTACAAAGGCATTCTCGAAGGCTAGAGACAGTCAAAGTCTCATGTTTTGACACAAGTGTGTCATTACATAGTTATCCGCGCAACTTTCTCTGCGTGTTGATGTCATGTAAACAAAATCTCTGTGTGTTGGTCAGTTTTTCTAGTGTCTTGTCGTTGTGACTTGAATTTTCCAAAGCGTAAGGGATAGGAAATCAAAGAGATAGCAAGAGAGAGATGCAACTCGGGAGACTTATATATATGGATGTGTATAGTTAAAGCTTCTTCAATATCCAGTCTTTCTCGATCAATCTGAGGTGATGGCAAATTTATCAGTGAAGAAAGTTGAGGTCTGCAGGGTGGCACCAAAACCAGGTTCACCAGAGAACCAGTCACTTCCTCTAACATTCTTCGACTTATTGTGGCTCCGTTTTCAACCCGTAGAACGCCTCTACTTTTACCAAACCTCTTCCACCGATTCTGTACTTTCCAAACTCAAAACCTCCCTATCTCTCACTCTCCAACACTTCCTACCTCTCGCCGGAAACCTCACTTGGCCCCAAGACTCCCTCAAACCCGTTCTAAGCTACGTTCAAGGTGACGCCGTTTCACTCACCGTAGCTGAGTCCGATGTAGATTTCGACCACCTCATTAACAGTATCTTTCTTGCAGCCCAAGATTTCAGTCCTCTTGTTCCTCAGTTGGATGTGACTGATGAGCGAGCCGCGGCGATGGCATTGCAAATCACTGTCTATCCCAACCGCGGATTCTCCATCGGAACGACCATGCACCACGCAATCCTTGACGGCAAAACTTGGACCTCGTTTGTCAAAGCATGGGCTCATATATGCAAATATGAAGAAGCACAGGCACTGCCTTCGTCTTTGGTACCCTTCTACGACAGAAGGGTCGTCAAGGACCCGGCCGGGTTCGCAGAACTCTACTCCAGCCAACACCAAAACAAGGGCAGCCGGACCGACAACAGAAGCTTAAGCATTGCCTCCATCAGTAAAGATCGCAAGGCCCCAGATCAGGAAGACTCGATTCGTGGCATATTCGAGTTCACTCGCGCATTTATACAAACCCTTAGAGGGCATGTCACATCTAAAATGGCTTCTGATTCATCGCTCCATTTGTCAACTTTTTCTCTAGTCTCTGCCTACACATGGGTTTGTATGGTGAAGGCCGAAGAAATCAAAGGGGAGAAGACGGCTCTCATCATCGGGGCGGACTCCAGGTCCCGGTTGGACCCTCCAATACCTGCAACGTATTTTGGTAACTGCATAGTGGGTCGTGTAGCAGTTGCGGAAACAAAAGGGCTATTGGGTGAAGATGGACTGGTTGTAGCTGTGAGTGCAATTACAGAAGCTGTAAGAAGCTTGGAGAAAGGGCTTTTGGATGGGGCAGAGAATTGGGTTTCGAAATTTCTGGATTTTTCGCTGTATGGTAGGACATATTCGATTGCAGGGTCACATAGGTTTGAGGTTTATGATACCGACTTTGGATGGGGAAGGCCTAAAAGGGTTGACGTCATCTCCATTGATAAGACGGGAGCCATTTCTCTTTCGGATAGTAAGAATGGTGTTGGAGGTGTTGAGGTTGGATTGGTTTTGAAGAAACAGTATGCTGAGGCTTTTGATGCTCTGTTTGCTGGCCTAGTGCATTAGGATTGAGATTATGGACCAAGAAAACAAGGATTTGTCAATCACTATTATTCTTCGTTTTGTGTGCTTTCTTGTAATTATTATTATTATTATTTTTGAGAATGTACCCAATAAAATTATTGATATTAATGAATAGTAATTTTCAAAATGTTTAAGAATCTAAGATAATTTGTTAGTATTGAATCTAAATGTTGAAACATAAAGGTTGTTTGATGCATCATCAAAGCAAGGGGAGTGCTAGGCTCACACTCACCTTGAGTGTGGATGAGCCACACTCACTCTCAGCCGTGTTTTCTCTCTCTATCACTTACGCCGAGTAATAGAGAGAGATAGAGACGATTGTTCTTCTTCCCTGTGTACAAATTGGTTGGTTCTGACTTGATATCCTTTGTACATATGCTGTGTAGTTGGTAGGTCATTTTTTAACCCTGATATGGTCCCCAAGGTGACCTTCAGTATGGCTTGGAATACTGTAGAGACTTTTACCAATTTATTTTCAATAATAACAATACATTTGTGCTTTCTTTGAATCTCACATTAGCAATGAAACCAGTCCCAAATCGCGACTTCAGCCTGATTGAAGTTCCAATGCAGCGGAGCCTACCCTTTGCCATAATTCCTATCCGGTCACCTAATATGTCAGCTTCTTCCATTGAGTGAGTGGTCAGGACGATTGCACGACCTTTCTTTGCATCCTCTATGATGTCCCATACATGCATGTCTTCTAGATTGTTGAGAGAAAATTGCACACAGTGAGCGTAAATGTCACCCAACATAATTTCACTCGTATTCATTTAGTGAATAGAGTTTTTATTACTTTGGGTTCGACCCATTCAAGACAGAATGTGTCTTTTAATTACAATCCCTTGTTATAGGGAAACACCCTTTGATTCCATTTATGAAGAAACCAATTGATGGGTTGTGTGTTTGTTTGTTTTTGCGGCTGCACCCGGATATTTGATCGGGTTGCCTACGTACCCTCGGAGAGGGATCAAGCCACTCGTAGTTCAAGAGTTCCAATGAGTGAATGACTCATTGGAGGGCTTTGATTTTGGAATTAGAGTAGTGTTTGGGATGAATTTGGTTTAAGTGAACCAGGGATTCGATTTTGTGTATAAGACGCGGTTGTATCTAGATTAGTTTGTTTCTAGATTGCCTACATACCCTTTGCGGGATCAAACCACATGTAGTTCCGGCTTTTGAGATTTAAATGGGTAGATGACCCATTTATTTTGAATTTGTTTGGGGAAGGGTTTAAAGCCCTTGAATTTGGTTAGGACTTTATTTGTGTGATTTGGAATGGATTTGATTTTTGTGGTGTTGGGAGAATTTGACTGGAGTCAATGATTCATTTGGGACTAGCTGAATTTGATTGGTCGAGTCAGGGATTCTGTTTGGAGTTGCGGTTGCATCTAGTGGGTCGCTAGACTGCCTACATACCCTGTGAAGGGATTAAACCACTGTAGTTCATTAGGCTTGACTTTTCGGTTTTGTACCGACTTTTATGTTCGACGGATGTGTATAATTTTTTTTGAACCCGTCAAATAGACTTTTTGAGTGAGAACCCAATTTGGGAGAGTGTTCGCCAATTTTGATTTGGACACTCATCATGCTGAGCTGTGCAGTGAACTTTGTGTTACTTCGCGGGAACTATGGTGATCTGCTTCAAGTGAGTAATTGCTTTGGACACCCATCGAGACGAGCTTTGAGATTGGAGTCAAAGATTTGATGTGGACATTTGTAGAGTGGGCTTGCTTCCATTTTTTTTTGTAGGAGACCCAACCGTGTTTGAGAATTGTTTGGCAAACTATTAAATTAATAGATATATTTATTTGATCAATAATCCATTAATTTAGTAGTTCACGTTTTGGTGTTAACTGCCCAGCAAACTTTCAAAGCATGTACTTTTGGCCTTAGACTTGTTGTCTTGCTCAAAGACCAACACGGTAGATATCAAGTGGCATATGAGATTCATAATTCCCATTTTAACACTTGAAAGTAGTGGAGTTTGTCTCTAATCTGCGTGCTCCCTTCTTCAACTTGTTTTCACTAAAGAATTCTTTCTTGGTGGAGTGGTGGGCTTTGGTCTTCAATTTGCTTCTTCCGTTCTTTAATCACCAATTGTCTCTTGGATAAATGGACGCTTGTCCCATGATTTAGGTGGTGGGAGAAAAGCTTGTGCATGTCCAATTTTGCATGTTACAATCTTGTTTGGCAACGAACTGAGCATCAGCGTCGACAGTCATGAATTTTGGCGTGGCTGGGACTTTGTTATTTGTCTCTGTAATTTGCAGAACAAGTGATCAGTATCTCCTTCAATGTGGCAAAAGTGGAGCTGTGGCCTATGGGGCTTCGGTATTAAGAGAGAAATCACCATATAGCCATGTAGCATGTAGCATGCAAGCCTCAGAATCATTGGTAGAAGAGATGATTTTGTTGCCAAAGTTTGTTGCTATGAATATCGATGACACAAGAGCTACAGTTCAAAACTTGCTGCCTCTGGTCGTTGTCATTGCCTGTATGGTTTTCATACCCTGATGCAGCGGTCCTTTGTCAGAAGAGCACAGTCATTTGTTGACGCAGCAGTCTTTCACCAGGAGGAGTGTACCATCATGGTCACTTTACTTTCAGGAGCAGCATTTTGATGATAACTTTGATGCAGGTGGAGCCGTAGCTTGGGGTTGAAACCCTGCACGGGGATCACTTTGGAGCAGCTTCCCCACTGTTGTGAACTCGGGAACTTTGCAGGACTGTACTTGACGTGAACTGGCAGCCACCAAGCATTCACCTGACATACTCATTTTTGCCACCCATATGCAGGACGCACCGCGATACAGGCATCAAAAACAAGTATGGTGAACCCCTTTGAACTTGAAGCTTGCTTCCGCCACCTATACGCAGGACGCACCGCAGTATAGGCATCGAAAGCAAGTGCAGCATGGAGTGACACCACGGCTGTGAATGAGGGCTTGATGTCCACTTTGTGTCTTGCCCGGAAGCCGTTGGTGAGATTTGTGAGGATGACAGCAACGAGGGACTCCTATCAACTTCTTGTTTGGAGTGCTCATAGTCTTACATGATCACCTATTTAGCTTTCTGTAATCATATAATGTAGAACAAAGAGAACACTTGAGTGAAATGATAATCGACAACATATAGAAGAAATTTGTTGATGCCAATTTCGGCATCAACGAGTCAACGAGACTTTCGTTGAAATCCAAGTGTAAAGTGGTGGGGTTGTTTTCTTGAAGTGGGCCTATCTCGTCCTTCTTGAAATAGGCCTGTCTCGCCCTTGAATTAGTTTGACAACATAAGCAGCCTCGGTCTTCTACCTCGGGTGACTAAAGGTATGGCCTCGATGGTCTTGTGCCTAGTCTTGGGCTTCCAACCTCCCATGTTGGGTGAAACTGATGGTCTCGTTTCGGACTTCCTTCACCTGATGTTGGGCATTCAAGCTCCTTGTTGGGTGAAGCTGATGGTCTCGTCTCGGACTTCCTTCACCTGATGTTGGGCATCCAAGCTCCTTGTTGGGTGAAGCTGATGGTCTTATCTCGGACTTCCTTCACCTAATGTTGGGCCTCCAAGCTGCCTGTTGGGTGAAGCTGATGGTCTCGTCTCGGACTTCCTTCACCTGATGTTGGGCATCCAAGCTCCTTGTTGGGTGAAGCTGATGATCTCGTCTCGGACTTCCTTCACCTGATGTTGGGCATCCAAGCTCCTTGTTGGGTGAAGCTGATGGTCTCGTCTCGGACTTCCTTCACCTGATGTTGGGCATCCAAGCTCCTTGTTGGGTGAAGTTGATGGTCTCGTCTCGGACTTCCTTCACCTGATGTTGGGCATCCTAGCTCCTTGTTGGGTGAAGATGATGGTCTCATCTCGGACTTCCTTCATCTGATGTTGGGCCTCCAAGCTCCTTGTTGGGTGAAGCTGATGGTCTCGTCTCGGACTTCCTTCACCTGATGTTGGGCATCCTAGCTCCTTGTTGGGTGAAGCTGATGGTCTCATCTCGGACTTCCTTCATCTGATGTTGGGCCTCCAAGCTGCCTGTTAGGTGAAGTCGATGGTCTCTTCTCAGACTTCCTTCATCTGATGCTGGGCCTCCAACTGGCAGAGCTTCATGGCATAGATATTTCGGCATAGTGTTGGGAGAGAAGAGAGAGCTGAAGTCCCCCCTTCTACTTGTGAATGATTGATATTTATAGGGGAAGGAGTAGTTGAGGTGGAGAGGAAAGGTATGGGCTCTTCCCTAAAATCGGGGTGTCAACCCCTACTTTCTGCCTACTGACACTCCAAGGATGGGGGGGCTGACAGAGTTGGTACGTGACAGGTGTCACGACGTTGTGGTCTGATTCGGTTGGTGAAGGGTCAAGAGACAGGTGTCGCACATCCGAGCTTCCCTTTTCCTTGAATTGCTCGTGGCCATGCCGAGGAGCCATGCCTTATGTCGGAACTTGACACTTGGCATGGTTGGTGAGATTTCTCCTTGATTGGTGCTCCATGTTTCTTCATGACGATTGCATGTGCGTGGCCTTGGAGGTCGAGGCTTTAGCCTTGGAGCTCGTGGTCATGATCCTTAGAGGTCGAGAGTTTTAAGCTTGGAGGTCGAACTCTTGTTCTTGGGGGTTGAGGCTCTTGATTCCTTTGGATTATGTTTCCCTGATAGTCAGGTCACGATATGCTTTTGTCTTGCCATCCAAGATGGTGAATCAATCATATGGTGACCGTCCAAGACTTGAGAAGTGGCGATCCAAGGTTGAAGACTTGGATTACCAAAGTGAGGCATCTCGCTAGCCATGGTTATTTCCATCCTATGGTTATCTTTTCTTTCTCGATGAAAGGTTTAAGTGCGTTGAAAGGTCAGAGTCATACGTGGACTCTTTGACATTTCAACGCGTCCTACGTGGAGTGGGTTGAAAAGTCAAAAGTATTTGTCGAACCAAATTATGACATCAACAAAATTATACCCACTGCTCTATGTTTGTAGCTTCTCGTGGTCTCTTCTTTGCTTCGAATTATTCTTCTCTTCTTCCCTTCCTCTTCTTTCTCTGCTCCTGCGTTTTTTCCCCTCTGCTCTCTCTCTCTCTCTTTTTCTTCTTTCGTTGCCTCTCTGCCCTCTCTTTTTGTTTTGCTGCTCTCCAGTCTTTCCCCCCTCGTTTGCTGTAGAAGACGTGCCTTTTTATAGGCAACTGGATAAACTTGATTAAGATAGCCATCAATTCAATTCAAATTGAGGTTATGATAGCCTTTGTCAATTTGAATTGAAACGATTATAGTAGCAACCACCTTCTATCTTCCACGTTGAAAGTTTCTGATGTCTTTTGGTCATTCAAACTTTGTATAGATATCAACATTGACTCGGTCTTGAATTTGCAAGATGGGAAGATTATCCAAGATTCTAAATTTGAATTCTGATGCATTGAGTACCAATCCACGTGATGCATGCATGATTTGTTAT
Organism: Rosa rugosa; assembly: GCF_958449725.1. Taxonomy (NCBI): domain Eukaryota; kingdom Viridiplantae; phylum Streptophyta; class Magnoliopsida; order Rosales; family Rosaceae; genus Rosa; species Rosa rugosa. The sequence continues at coordinate 19,873,303 of NC_084825.1, forward strand.
GTTGCTTTCTTCTTCTCTTTTTTTAAATTTATTTTGAAGATAGAGTTTCTGTTATGCATTTGAAGACAACTAGAACTCTTCTTTCTTTGGTCACAACAAACCTATACATTATCATGCTTTGGAGATAATCAAGCTAACCAACTTGAAAGCTATTGGATTCTCACTTTTGCATCGAACCACTTTTTTATTTTGGGTTTGTGAAAATTTCGGTCTCAACATAGATATTGGATCCATACCAGTTGTCTGCAGATCATAAACCTAGTTGCGTAAACAAAACAAGTAGAAGAACAACTAAAGGGAAAAGTTGCAATGTCCTTACCGGTTCATCTAGGATAACTAACTTCGGATCACCAATAAGGGCTATTGCAACACTCAAGCGACGCTTCATTCCTCCACTGTAACTACCAGCTCTCATTTTGGCTGCATCAGTCAGTTTCACCTCTTCCAGTGACTTCATAGTAGCCTACATTTGAGGAGCATTACTCAACTTATACCAGACCAGCAGTCATTCTTTCTCAAAGCATGCAGATGAGCATTGAACGAAAATAAGTGATTATAACGACCAACATTTATACTTTTTCAAGGGAAAAAGAGTAGCACATACCAATTTTATTGATGCTGGAGGAAGGCCTTTGATACTAGCGAATATGTGAAGATGCTCTTGCCCAGACAATGCATCCCAAAGAATATCAAACTATGAATAGAGACAACAAGCGGGCAAAGTTAAGTTACCCCAAATTTTTTACCGAGTTAAGTTGCAACACAGTAAAAACTATGAACTATAGGTTTATATAAAAGCATATAAAATATGTATTTGTTTTGAGAGAGAGAGAGAGAGAAGGATACCTGTGGACAAACTCCTATCATTTTTCGAATGTTTGCCATGCCGACAGAGCTTCGGGGAGAATTTCCATAGATCAACGCTGTTAACAAGGCAGATTACTATTTTATCATTTCAATACTAACATCATTCCAGAAATTTCCAATTAATGAATTTGAAAAAAAAAAATGATACTATTACCATCTCCTCCAGTCACTGGTGTGATGCCGGTTAAACAATTTATTGCTGTGGTTTTCCCAGCTCCATTGGGTCCAAGTAGACAAAATAACTGATCCTTTGCAAAGTTGACCCATAACCCCTGAACATTGTTCAAAGGTAAATATAGTTACTGAAACATATAAATTGCATCAGCATTAATTTTGACTTAAAGCAGGTATTTGCCTAAGCAGCTATGTGATGGATGACAATCACATCATTCATCATTCATATACAAAAAAATAGTTAGTGAAACATATGCAGTGCATCTGCATCATATACTGAAAATGAAAAAACAGGGTAGAATGCATGAAACTTAAGTATGCAACAAAATTCGCTCATAGATATATATGTGATAGAGACTGTCGCATCAATCATAACATTCTGCTAAAGGATATCATAGTCCAAGTACAAAAAGCTAAAGGAAGATGCATTGAATAAAAAATGTAATTAGACTATATCACAAGATTTCCTCGACATGAACCATAGGTTCATAAAAAGATCAACATTCTCTTAAAGATTTGAGTCAAAAATGTTATTTACCTTGAGAGCATGGTATGGTGACGTCCTCTTGCTACAGCAGCAACCATGTCTTTTGCCAGGATATGTTTTTACAAGGCCACGTATCTGAACTGCAAGGTTTGGACCAACTGTGCCTTCCTTAGTTTGCTCTTTAACAATGTTCTCCTCTTCAAGGACATCTTCATCGTCTGGAGTAATATGCTCCAGTGGTGGAAGTGAACCTATGCAACTACAAATGCCACGCTCTAACCAAAGAGAGGAACAAAGCATCGTGTCACAAGTACCACCCACAAGGGAAAGTTGATCACAAACTGAATTTCAGTATTTTTACCTTCCACTTTGTTTCCACTTTTCCCTGTCCAGTATCCTGGCTTCAGAAAGTAAAAAACTGATTTTCTCACACCAGATACATTTGGGATGATATTATCGAAGTATATAGCCAATACGAACCAGAGGAAGAATGTAGCCACCAGCCATATATAAATGTCATTCTATCAAAGTTTAAATGAACATATTAGAAATCAAAGAAATGTATACGTAATGGTTTGGTTATGAAAACTAATGTGTTTACATACAATTGTTATAACACAATTTTCATCCCCTGGTCCGCAGTTTGTCCTTCTACTCCAGCTAATGCCAGTCTTTTTAGGAGTGGATGTCGCCTCACTGAGTATATATAGAGCCTGGGAAAGAAGTTTAGGTGGAAATAGAGACCACAAGTTTCACTTAGTCCTAGAAATGCTTTTATTGTATGGATAGTTGTTTGATGTAGCCAGCTGCAATGGAAAATTGATCCTGTTATAGAACTAAACTCATAACAAAGACTTTAAGAAAATCTTGAACTTTAGACATCTTGCCTGGATTAAAAAGCCAATGATAAAAATGGAGAAACCGACAGTTGTGGTTGAAGATGACTTTTTTATGAAGGCCGGCCGATAACATAAAGGCAAAACCAATCTGTCAATCGTCATCAATTTATGGAAATGGTGAATATATGTCAGAAACTTATTATGTAAAGACAAGGCTATCCAAAGGACAAAATCAGCCAAACTAACTAAGCATATGTGAAAGGAAAGTAACAACTAATAGCAAGAAATAGCCTTACCATATTGAGTTGGAAAAGATAGAAAACAAGGAATAAGACTGCAAAGCTGTTGTTTAAGAAAAAATTAAACCGAAATATCATTCCAAAGAGTACTGTGAAAAGAGCTGAGAGTAGTGTAATAATTCCCTCCCATGCAAGCCATGAGAACCAGTATGCACTATCATAAAGACCCATCATTATCATTGCCTGCAATGCAAAACGAATAGAGCACTTAAATTCACTTAACCGTGGGTGAAAAAAATCATTCATCAACTTAAAGTGATTACCTGTCGCAGCTTAAGTTCTTTCTCTGTGATCAAAGAAGTCATTTGAAAGACAAAACCAAACATGGCAGCTGCGAAAAAAAACCTTGGTCCTATGTTATCCATTGCAGAAGGCCTCTCCATTGCAGGGTGTGCAAATTCCTTGAATGCAACAACCCAGCTAAATTTTGAATCTGAACAAAGCGTCATATGAGTGCTAAAATTCAACTGGTAACATGCAAGTATGACTTTCTTTAAAGAACACAGAACTGTGAGAAACAAAACATAATACCTCCAATCTCACGCTCCGCAGCAATCTGAAGTGGAATTTGAAATTTGAATGTGGGATCCTCAGTTTTCCCTTGTTTTTCAACAGAAGTAGAATTAGTCTGCAGGCCATAGCTAATCACAGTGGCATTTCTTTCCACAAAATGCAAAGCTCCTGCGCAATACAAAGGATTCTTATACAGCCATTCATCTACTTCAGCCGGGGTTCTAAACGATTTAACCTATACAAACCAAAGCCACAATTAATGTTATCACATGATTCTTGACATTCCGACTTCCTCATATGTCTTTGAGTTTCAGGGATCTCAGAAGGAAAGCCTGAAACAATCAGTACACTCCAAATTTCTGAACAAGAGCAATATTTAAGCCTGAAATTGAAAAAATATTACATGCATCTGTCTATATCTCACACAAAGACCAAATTGACTACCCTGTGACACTGCTTAATTATGTAGCTAGCTAGTAAAAAAATTCCAGTCTTTTTCATAAATAAAGTTTAAACAAAATAAGCACATAATCCTAATTCTGTGATACCTTTGTCGCCGGGATTGGCCTTCCGGGATTATTAGCCATGATGGCATCGACAACGCTCCGAATCCTAGGGCTCTGATCTCCGCTCCACACGATATCATAGCACGGCGTTTTGATCCGGTACGCAGTGAAGTCATGAGTGTTTCGGAATTTGAGAAACAAGAATTTGGTGTTTTTGTGAGTCAGTGAGGGATGGACTTATGAAGAAGAAGGTCTTTTACGTACACTCCTCTGTTTTTACAAGAAGGCGCGGTTTTGAGCGTTTGGTTCCCGGGGAGCTGTGTGAAATTACTAAATTGAATCTGGGTTTGTTTGTGTGTGACGTTTGAGCGATGGATTGACGAACTTGCCCTTTCCGTAATAGGGTTTTCTTTCTGGTAATTCTTTCCTTTTGAAAAAAAAAACACGCTTTTGCTTAATTTGGTGGTGAATAATTAAAGCGGATTTGTGAAAATAAGAATGCATTTATGAATGGACTTCAATATTAGAAAGTTTAAATTAAATTAAATTTGTTATTTAAAGGAAGAATACTAAATGATTTGTTGGACATGACTCATCGTGACCATAATGAGGCCTTAATAAGACCTTTTTGAACTTTATGTAATTGGAGAGATTAGAGTGATTAAAATTTGAACGCAATATTGAATAAACAAGTGATTCTCGAGTCAAACTCAAATCAGGATCTTTTGATTGAAAAATAAAGACTTAATGGTTGTTGCATATATAATCAGATTGACCATTTTTCTAGATATGGTCATGGACAATTTCCAACCAATTTTGGAACTTTGGTACAAGAAAATGAAGATGAAAAGGAAATGAACAAAAATTTAAAGCTTTATTTGTCCAGGAAACCAAATAAAATCATATAATATACTGATCATAAAAGACAACACTGGTACCGGGTACAAATGTTAATTAATTAATTATACATCTTCTTGTAAAAGCAGATCTCAAAGCACTTAGGCACGTCGTCTTGAACATTAACGCGATGTGGTCGTTCATCTACATACAAAAAGACATTGCAATATTGTTAATTAACTTTATTCAAATACATAAAAAAAAATGAAATGACGTAGTAAAGAATCAAAAGGAAGGAATTAAGAGCATCGAAATGCGGTGGATATCCCATACCAGGCTTAGCGGCGATGAATTTGGCAACAATGGAGGTGGCACAGTAACGAGTGCAACCATCAACAACCTTAGTAGTGGGGACAAGGGGTGTCTCCGGAAGTTGAGTGGCCCGAGTGCAATGAGAAACACAGCCGGTGAGGCAAGAAGGGTACAATATAGGAGGGGCAACAAGAGGAGGAAGAATGCTTTTGGAGGGTGAACATGCATTAACACATTTTTTACTACATTGCATGATACCACTTTGTAGTTTTGGTCGTCGGCAGGAGTTCTGTTGTGAGGCGGAGGGTGAGGGTGAGGGGGAGCTGCTAGGAATCGAAGGAGACGTCATAGGAGAGGGAGAGGAAGTCAAGGGAGAAATGATGGGTGAGGGGGAGCTACTAGGAATCGGAGGAGACGTCATAGGAGAGGGAGAGGAAGCCGAGGGAGAAATGATAAGTGGAGAAGGAGGGGGAGATTTTGGGAATGGGGTTGTGGGAATATCATAGTTAAACTGAAACTGGTTATTGACATTATTCTGAAACTCATCATCGAATACTGGATATTCAAGCCCGTATGGATATTCTTTAGCCAAAGCAAGAACAAGCATGCTCATCAACACCAAAACCCTAGAATCCATGGCTCTCATGTTTCAATTCTTTGACTTTTCAGCTAGCTTTATTGTTAACCAACAATTTATAGTAGAGGGTGAAGACCCCCTTTTCTAATCTATTTATCGGAATGATTTGTAGATAATATGAGTTAGGAGTAATAGAGCACAAATTACGTCCTTTGATTTGTTAACTTCAGTCAGATTATAAGGGAAATTATAGAATCAGTGCTAGTTGATTGATAATTTGGATAAACTTTGCATGCAAGATAGTGGAGTACTTACTTATCGCCTTAATATTGCCCTTATTTTAGGCATTTTTATTTTGTTTGTCTGCTAAAATAATGGTTTCAGTGTTTATTACATGAGGAAATTGAAATTAAGTTTCTCCCTGAATTCAGGGAAAAGATACATCCCAGATTAATGGTCTAAACCCTTATATTTCAATAAGTCTAGGGTTGTTCGATTATGTGATTGACTGTGTGTAAAGCGATGGGGACGAAACATATAAAGGGTATGAAGTATAGAATAAACTGACCATCTGAGTAAGACTGTAATGACACATTCACATGCAATGTTAAAGAGATTTCTAGTTTATTAAAAAAAAAAACAAAAAAGGAAAGAAAAAAAAAAGAGATTTCTAGTTGTGCTAGGATGGAGCATGGGATGCCTCAAATCTATATATATTCTGGTGTCGGAGTCGTCATAAGAAACGCTCAGGGGGCACTTCTGTTGGGTTGCAGTTTATTTGGCTATTATAACTGTTAAACAGTGACAAGCGTGGCCCGTGGCCCACCATTGTACCGATACTGTCCCAACTTAACCACCCGATAGGTGTTGGGTTTTAATCACAAAAGGCCTCGGTTCAATTGGGTGTGATCCACCCACTTATAAGTTATATTTTATTTGTCACTTTTTCAATGTGGAATCTTTCCTCTCCAACACGCCCCCTCACGTGCAACCTAACTCTAGGTTGGCACGTGAAATTAATTAACAATCCAATTCCCACAAGTCTCAAATCGGACACTTGGTAACAATCCAATCGGAATTTTCCGATTGCAATATAAGGAACCCAATTTCGGGCCCATGACAATTGGAGACGTAATTGGAGAGAGACCCGCTCTGATACCATGTTAAACAGTGACAAGCGTGGCCCGTGGCCCACCATTGTACCGATACTGTCCCAACTTAACCACCCGATAGGTGTTGGGTTTTAATCACAAAAGGCCTCGGTTCAATTGGGTGTGATCCACCCACTTATAAGTTATATTTTATTTGTCACTTTTTCAATGTGGAATCTTTCCTCTCCAACACGCCATTCTGAATGTATTGAAGTTATTACATATTATTCACACTACCAAATCTCTTTAATAACTCCTCCATTGAAGCTGAAGCTGTTGCTGTTGTACAAGGACTTACCGAGGCATCAAGGCTTCATCTTTTGAACTTTCATGTGGAATGTGACAGCCAAGAGGTAATTAATGCTCTTAATATGAAGATTGAGCGAGGCAATTGGAGAATCCATCCTTTGCTTTGAGAATTTCATCGATTGAAAAATGAGTTCCATCACGTTTCTTGGTCTTGGATCTCAAGAGAAGCTAACCGTGCAGCTGATGCAGCGGCCAAGCTAGCCAAAGTGAGGTTGTGCACTTTGTATTGGACTAATGGTCCTCCAACCTCCATGCAATTGGTTCTCACTAGTGATGGTCTTCCTGGTCCTCCTTAGTACTAGTATTTATTTATTTTTTGGTAATGCCTTAGTACTAGTATTTATACCTATTGTGTCTTGCCTTCTTTTGTCATAGACATTGAAACTTTTTTTTTTGAACCTTTTGTTGTTCTGTGTATTTGGTTGTATGCTTTTTGCCTCTTGGCTATCAATAGATGAATTTCAGACCAAAAAAAAGTTGTGCTAACATAACTAAGAAACTACATGATCTAATTAAGTTCTTGAAATAGGGTGTCACGTGAAATTATAAGTTTAAGGGGCAATTTGTGAAAACCGAAAACACGAGTATAGAATTGTGATCTAAGGGTAGCTAGTAATCTAATTTTTCTGGTGTGCATGGTTAGAAGAGATTGGATTAATTGAAACCCTGGAGCTGGAATGATATAATCTCTTATTTCAATATATATCGTTGTAATAGTACACGTACATTTACTCTTTTGGATTCAGGACGAGATGGCAAACTCTCTTATAGGATACAAAACTAGGACCAATATCGACCAATTATAGATACAATAACACACATATATAAGGGTTAGAAACTCGGTTCAACCTCTTCATCTTCTGATTTTAGTTAGGTTATTTGATATGATGAAGATGAAGTTTCTTCAGCTGTCAATACATGTATCTAGCTAATAACCACCTCCTTCCTTCTCATCACGGATGTGATAAGATCCATCTTTAATTATTACGAAAAAAAATTTTTACAAGCAAAGGTATATAAGATTATAAGGGAAAAAATATTTTAGCCTTAAACAAAAAAAGGAAATTTGTATTAATTGCTTGATTCTTTTAGTAGATATTATTCCCTCTGAAACTAAGCAAGAACAACTTTAATGCGTAAAGGGTAGTTTGGGTAGCTCAAACATTCAGCAGTTACAGTCATTTACCAGCGCATTAGAAACGGTAGAAGCAAGAATTCACAATAGCAGTCTAGCACAGAAGACGAGGAGCACACATTTAAGTGATTTGGATACAGTATATATATATTGCTCATTCATACAAGAGGGTTCTTCAAATTATTTCAGGTACCAGTTTGATTTATTGTCTTTGTTCTTATAGTTCTTTTCGTATTATAATTTGAACTTTGTGTTGAATATCTTGTGTAGTGTGACAGACTCTAAATTTAAACTTCTTTGGTGTCAAGATAGAGGAGTAGTCTTGTTTTGGACATCAATGGCGCCGGAGCGTTCCTCTGCGAGCTTCTGGACTCAGTCCAATGCCTTGCTCAAAAAGAGCTTAACATATCAGGTCTTTCTTTCCTTTTATCCTTCTGTTCAATTGCGCTAGCATTAGAAGATTGGAGTGGCAACGAAGGAATTTTCTTTTATATATAGTTGGGGGTGTTGATGAAGAAGCTCGCAAGCCAGCTTCTTTTGCTTGCTTGTCCACTTGTCTTAAATTTCTCTGAAACAATTCGTCTAATACTTTTGTCTTAAACTCTTTGCACATCTCTTGCTCCTCCGCTTAATTTAATGGCTAAACATGAAATTGAGAGGAGCAATTTTCCTTCACTGTTCAATGATCTAAATCTGTTGCTTCATTATTTTATCTTGATGATATATGATCATAATATGTTTGTGTTCATTTGCAGAAAAGAAACATCCGCTCCAATATCATGCTGATTTTAATACCCTTTTTCTTCATCCTCAGTTTGGCTGCCCTCCAAAGTCTGCAGAAGAATGTGAACAAACAATTATCAAAACCCGATTGTGGATCTTCAGACCAATTTGATCTAACTTTATCTTGTCCCATACCTCAGCCTCAAGAATGGGCTCCATTGTTGCAGTTACCATCTCGAGATTACCGTGCAGTAAGAAGTAACTCTCTTCCATCTGACTTGCCGGATGAGTCATGCCGGAGTAGGCATGATGAAAGAGGCTACTCCTCCTGCCCGGTAACACTACTTCTTACTGGGAATAATCAGTCTTTAGGAGAAAGTACGTACCAAAATAATTACATGTTTTAATTGATTATTTTGTGTTTGGTTGTTAATTGCCTCATTAGTGGTTTTCTGATGTGCATTTGTTACACAGCTCTGGCTGGAAATATGTTGTTGAATTCTCCCCCGCCGAAATCCGCTGGTGATGGCATGGAATATATAGCGCATAATGTCATGGTGATTATTTGCCAATATTTCTCATTTTGATTACATACTGTAGTTGGTAAATGTTGGATCATTGATTTGTGTTGCAATATGTTTATAAATGTTAAGGGTTCGGATTCCTCACCTCAAGAGAACATGTTTCATGACTATGACTGGTCTAAGGATGTTGTGACCATCTATAATGTGCAGCGCCACTGCTCACCAAATTCTTCATTCTATCTTCCAGTTCGAGAAGCAAGTTTGCAACCAAAAATATGTACGTGACTACATAAAATGATAAACACAGTAGTTCTTCAGCTTCGTTGTGTGCAGTACATTATGCTAAACAATTTTCTTTACCTAACTATGCTGTCTTCGATCAAATCTAGTTGTTGAATGTGTTGAAGGTTTGCCTTTGTGGCGCAATACTTCTACCGAAGTAAACAATGAGCTATATAGAGGTTACAGAAATGGGAATTCAGAGGGGAAGATTAATGAAGTACTTGGAGGTACTGCTAACATTCTACTTACTAATTGTTTGATGTGATGAATATATCAATATGTGATAGTATCATTTAGGGGCAAAAGTACTACTGACACTCATAGTGTGTTTTCTTGCAATGCAGCCTATGATTTCTCCAACTCAGATAAGAATAATTTCAATGTGAGCGTATGGTACAATTCAAGCTTGAAATCTGGAGATGATGATGTTGGCGAGGTGCTGAGCGGGGCTGGGAGTGATTCTAAATTGTTGCGGCTTCCACGTGCAGTGAATCTGGTATACACAGTTACACACACACACAAGCGCATCGTTTGGCTTTTTTGGTTTTTGTGTTTAACTTCCCTGTTCTGCTAGGAATTAGTAATCTATTTTCGTACTTATTTGTAAATTTTATTTCAATTATTCACAGGCCTCCAGTGCCTACCTACGGTTCTTGAAAGGTTTTGGAACAAATATGCTGCTTGATTTTGTCAAAGAAATGCCCAAGCAGGAAACCCCATTCCAGATGCCAGATATTGCCTCTATGATTGGTCCACTCTTCTTTACATGGGTTATCTTACTGCTCTTCCCTGTGAGAGCATTCACTGCTTTTCCATATATATTAATTAGCTACAAGCTTACAACTACTTATGCTATCAAGTAGAGTTTCCCTTAATTTCTTATTAAGCTTCCCAATTTGACTTGAAGGTTGTGATGAAGTCGCTGGTGTACGAAAAACAACAAAAACTCAGAATCATGATGAAAATGCATGGACTTGGTGATGGACCCTATTGGATGATTTCCTATGCCTATTTTCTTACAGTATCTGTAGTGTACATGCTATGTCTTGTTATATCTGGCTCACTTATCGGTATGTATGTACTGGTGTTCTCGCTAGTCTAGCTTCACTTAACTTGTGTACATTTAATTAAATAATTAGTTGATGATGACTTGTTACAGGGTTAAAAATTTTCAGACTACATGACTACACCATCCAGTTTGTTTTCTACTTCTTATATATGAATTTGCAAATAGCGATGGCTTTTCTAGCAGCTGCATTGTTCTCCAACGTTAAGGCTTGTTCAGGTTTGATCATCATGTCCATATCTTTGTATATTGATTCAGTGCATTTCCTAATATGTAAGTAGGCTATCTTTTACATTGACATGATTGCTTGGATGATTACAGTTATAGGTTACATATTGGTCTTTGCAACCGGGCTTTTTGGTTCAGAACTTTTTCAAGCCTTTATAGAAGATCCATCATTCCCTAGTAAGTGGAAATACCCGTTGGTGAAAATGACATATTTTGTCACTTAATCTGCTTTTCTTCAATGCTCTTTTTTTATTTTTTATTTTTTTACATATTCTTGTGCGTATGTAGGATACTGGATCATTGTTCTTGAGTTGTATCCTGGCTTGTCTCTGTATCGTGGGTTATATGAGTTTGCAGAATTCACCCCTGAAGCAAGTACTGTTGGGATGCGATGGGGAAATTTGAGACACAGCAAGAGTGGGATGAGAGAAGTCTTTATTGTCATGTTTGTGGAGTGGTTTGTGCTGATTTTTGTTGCATATAACTTGGATAAACTTACATCATCTGTAAGTGGAAAAAGTCCTCTATTTTTCTTGCAAAGCTGCTTTGGAAAGAATAAAGAACATTCCTCGTCTCTTGGGAGTGGGACGCCTAGTGCACAATGGCAGGGATCTACAGTTTCTATTCAGATGGACAAACCTGATGTTACTCAAGAGGTAAATGTTACTTATCTGAATTTTGTTGTCACTCATATGAATCAAAATGAATAGTTGCATAGCTATACATTGCATTCCCCTTACAATTGCTCAATTTATTTGCAGATGGAGAAGGTTGAGAGTTTGCTATTGGATCAAGATAGTACAAGTCACGCGATCATCTGCCATGACCTGAAAAAGGTGTATCCAGGAAGAGATGGAAACCCTGAGAAGTTTGCAGTGAAAGGGTTATCTCTTGCTTTGCCACGAGGGGAATGCTTTGGCATGCTTGGTCCCAATGGTGCAGGGAAGACCTCTTTTATTAGCATGGTAAAGTACTATATCAGTTATTCATGGAATAACTGAACTCTCTAAATCTTAAATTATTTAACGACTAGTTACAGCTATCTAGTTTAATCAGTTAATTGCATTTAACCTCTGTTTTCTGTCGACATGCAGATGATTGGTCTGACAAAACCAAGCTCTGGTGCGGCATATGTTCATGGTATGGACATTTGGACTCAGATGGATGAAATATATACCAGCATGGGTGTTTGTCCACAGCACGAGTAAGCCAGCCAAGATACTGCAATCAATTAATATTTTTTCTTTTTTTTTTGGGTTCTTTTCATTATTTGAAATGAATTTCATGCTTTTCGGATATTTTTTAGCTTACTATGGGAGAGCCTGACTGGGAGAGAGCATTTGCTGTTTTATGGCAGACTTAAGAATCTCAAAGGTTCTGCCTTAATAGAAGTAAGTCATCATGTACATTCTAACTCGATTCTTACATAGAGATATATTGTCATTGTAAACTGTTACATCTTAAGCCTAATTTGTTTACCCGATTCTGTTTGCTGATCAGGCTGTGGAAGAGTCTTTGAAGAGTGTGAATCTGTTCTATGGTGGAGTTGCAGACAAACAGGCTGGGAAGTATAGTGGAGGTATGAAGAGAAGGCTTAGCGTTGCAATTTCACTCATAGGGGATCCGAAGGTATGTCTTAAGTTGCTGCTCTATCTCTTAAGTTTGACTACTCTGATCTCTGGCCATGTAGATGTTAGTCATTGTTCTCCTAGAAAACCAGATACATGCTACTTGTTGCAATAATTATACTCTGAAATTTTGTACGCAGGTTGTTTACATGGATGAGCCTAGTACTGGACTAGATCCAGCTTCAAGAAACCATCTATGGAATGTTGTAAAGGCGGCGAAACAGGACCGAGCAATCCTCTTAACCAGTTCTGTCCTCCTCTCCCAATCTTATTATTTGTCACTGTATGAATTGTCAATGAATGATATTGCCTGTATAAGTTAATTTCACTAATAAAGCAAGCTTGTTTGCATATGATGTTCAGCACATTCCATGGAAGAGGCAGAGGTTCTCTGTGATCGACTAGGAATTTTTGTAGATGGCAGATTGCAGTGTATTGGAAATCCGAAAGAGGTAAATCATACTCGATAAGTTTATCTCTGATATTTTATTTTTAACTACAATACAGTAGAATCTTTTACGTCTTCTGATCTAAACTCATTTCCCCACCATCCTTCACTCACCGCAGCTGAAGGCTAGATATGGAGGATCGTATATCTTCACAATGACCACAAGTGGGGATCATGAGGAAGAAGTGGAGAAGATGGTTCGGACGATCTCACCCAACGCCAACAAGGTATACCGACTCTCAGGGACACAGAAGTTTGAGCTGCCCAAAAATGAGGTCACTATCGCCCATGTCTTCCAAGCTGTGGAGGCTGCAAAGCGGCAATTCACAGTGTTCGCTTGGGGTCTCACTGACACTACTTTGGAGGATGTCTTCATCAAGGTTGCTACAACCGCTTCACAGTAGTGTTCGCCCATACTACATGACAGAATCCAAGCGTAATGTTAATATGAAATGATTGATGCAACATCTAGGAGAAACTAGATAGTAGACACAGTTTACACCATAAACCTTAAACCTTATTATGGTTTTCAAATGTTGGCTCTCTTTTGACCATAAGAATGATTTCATGCGTTTAGATTGTATCATATCTCTCTGGCTCATCCTCTTTAACTGAGTTATGCCACTGAATCTACTGAGATCTCGAAGTAACAAAAGCACTACATTTCGTTAAATGAATTATAAAAGCACTTAAATACAATGTGCAACCATATATATTCTGCTTCCTACAAGGATACTGAAGTTGGCAAGCCAGCATATTAATACCTCATGTATCATGGCTTTTTTACAAGACTAAATGTAGACAACAACTTGAACTCGGGATCTTCCGGGAAAGATTTACTCTAATGGAGCTCTGCTCTTTGAGATCATTACAGCTAAATTTGGACAAATCCATGATCAAATCGTATTGGATTCCAACTGGAACTAGGAAAAACCACCGAGTAAGCCAGTAACATATCAGCCACTCATCCGGAAAGATGGATCCATTCCAGCTGCGTGAATTGGAGCACTTCCAGGTCTTCTTGCAGAACCTGTTTACAATTCCAATGGTGAACCAGGTTCTCGGAATCACTTGTCAATATTGATCAGATTAGCAGTCATTGTCAGTTAAGAGAGTTACCCCCCATGTCTCAGCCTCAACAAGTGCATGCCAGTATTAACAGTGAACCTTTCAATCGTAGCACCACTGTGAAACATTTATGGCATAAATCTCTTGCCAAATGCTTGGAACTAGAGAGGATAGCAGGGTAGTAACTAGTAATATAGTCAAAACTCCATGACTTGGGCTGGAAGTCACTGGCAACAAAACCTTCAATTCACGCACACAACTCACAATAAGCTGTTCAACTATCAAGTAAGCTGAAAAGAGGAATTGGCCGGGTTTCTAACTAAACATCTTGCAGTGGCGACTGGTGGCACAGTCGCTTTTACCACAATTTAGCTAGAACCAGTCTCCAACACAGTCAACAGACGATATATAATCCCCAAAAGAGCTGCCTCAGTAGCATTACCAGCTACAATATTCATACCAAAGCCCTTCAGCCAAAGTTCCATTTGCATCAGTTAATAGTCCTCCTGCACCAATTTTCCCAATGAAGCTCATTAATGTTGAGCTAGCATTAATTTTCAACTGATAATAATTAGGTGTTAAGCTAATTGGGAAACATGCGAAGATTGCAGATGACATCCCAATGCTAAAGTGTGAGGTCTCAGCATCAAATGAAGAATGATAGCTGACATGACAATATATGCAGCAAAAGATTAACCTTATGACTGGAGTCTCTTATTAAGCATATTACTAGATGAACTGCTTTGAGTATATTACACTATCAAGAATAGGATCCATGAGATTCATTTAAGCCCATGGAGCACAAGTGACGAAGGAGGTTGGAAACTGAGTCAGGGTTAAGCTAGGTTTGGGGAGGCTACAGAAAACCATTAACAATGCCTCCTCGAAACTTTCTTTGTCGATCTTTGAAATCTTTACTGCCTGAAAGATGAATATGGAGCCCGACCATCTGGCCAAGTTCACGACACAAGCGGATCATACAGGCACAGTGCTCAAGAAGTTAAAAATTCAACTGACAACTTATAAAATCAATTAAAAAATGAGTACAAATGTCTGCCACTGATTAAGAAAAACAAACGCCAAGGCAACTGATTAAGAACCATCCTCTATATTAGTTACTTTTATCCCTTTTAAAATACCTATTCTCCCCTGTTTGCCAAGGACTACAAAAGTTACACTGATGGAAACTTATGCATCTCATGATCATCACTATAAGAAAAAGATTGTCATACATATGGCGCAAGCAGAAGGTCCGTGCTCTGCGTGCAACCTCCATTTGGTATGCAACTCTAGTTGATATCTTCTACACTTTAGTTGTGTGGGCATCTTGGATTTTGTGGTGGCACTTTACATATTCTACCAGCTACTTAATTGTCTCTGGATTTTGGAACTGTTAGAGGATTTACCACCCTTGTCTTTGTAGGTATTTCTGGATGCAAAAGTTTTTCGTCCTCCACGGGCTGCTGTTACAGCACGTCGCCTCACCTTGTTCAAGCGTTTTTCCAGCTCAGCATCATTGTCATTATTAACTGTCTCATTATCTCCCTCCTGTGAAAATAAAAAAAAAGACTGTAAGGGAAGGAAGTTGAACAAAGGATAAAATCGCAATTATTACACACCATTCCACATTTGGGATCTACTCAAACTTGTTTGCTCATCTTGGGATTACAATTGCTACGACAAAAACCCTGAATGTAACATGCCACAATTGACAGCACACTCCAAGTCCTACATAAATGCTAAGTTCCAAGTCTTTGTAGGAAGAAAAATAAATTCAAGATCTACCTCGTTACTCCCATCTTCATTTTCGGGTTCACTGCTGGGACCTGCTTCACATGTTCTTACATTGCCCTCTGGTTCAACTTGCTCATCATGCTGTAACGTCTGATCCAATTACAAAAGAAGAATAAGTGCAAACATATATTGGATGATGCAAACTAGCACCCAAAAAAGAACCCTCTTTCCTGAATTAGTTACCTGACAGTTTAATTATACATTTTGTTAAAATATTATATAAGCAATAAGTACAAGAAATTTCTAGTTCACTCTGCAAATACAAACAGTTATGATTTCGCTAATCTTCATTCTATACATAAGGTAGTTACTTGAGACCTCAACTTGTGACTCGGATTTAATTTTCTTCTGGACATCAACAGAATGTAAAAGAGTTTATTAAAAAATAAAAATAAAAAGAGAAAGATGTACCTGATCTGCCACATGCAGTGAATCAACACCCATTGTGTTTGCTTCATTTAACACAGAGATGTGCTCGTCATCTTCAGTATCTTCATCATCAGAACTAGAATCCTGCCTGATCCCTCCTTCAATAAACTGCATGTAATGATGTGATATTGAACATCATTAGTCACAGATGTCTATAATTTGGCCAAACAAGAAAACCCACATAACAGTAAATATCCCATCAGATGATTTTCCAAAAGATTGGAATAACATGCGAAAGTAAATAAATATTGGTTTCCTTTTGAGCCGCATGAGAGTTTGAAAGAATATCCAACAGCCTATAGCATTCTATGTGCGATAAAGCTCAGTTCACATAAAAATCTGTACAATGCTTCATTCAACACAATACCTTAGCAATTTCTTCCTGATCCTTCCTAGTAAACCCACTAGCAGAAAGTTCCTTGTCTAGAAAACCAGTATCTTTCGCTATTGAAGTAAACGAAGGCCTGCCACTATCATCTGTGTCCACCGCTGTTCCATCAATATCAGCTGTGCATTCATGGAAAGACATGTTGAATCTGAAAAGAAGACAAATAAATTAAGAATCATAATAAACTAGGCTGATCCACTAACCCAAACATTATTTTTCTTCCCTAACCATCACAATTGAAACTCAACGTTATAGACATCTATGAATAAGTAAGCCACAACCACCTATACCCATGATCTTGAAAGCCGGTAAGAAGAAAAAAATAACAACCAGAAAGGTCAATTTAAGTCTTTAACATGAATTGTTACCCCATCATAAATTCACAACTATTACTCCCATTCAGCTAACAATGATTTTTGGTTCTTATTATCCATCACAATGATTTAAACATTCAGAATGCTAAAGGCAACTGCATCTTGCTACAAAAAGATCACTGACCTCTTGCTGAAAAACTTAAAGACACATTCCACATCACGATCAAAGTACCTGAAATATGAAACTTCATTGAATGAGATATGATATATGATGAGCACAAATGTTTTGGCCAGGAATACAAATCATGCTAAGAGTCAACGATCATAACTTACAATAAGAAGTGCAAGAACATGACTGGCATTTATTAAGAAACAGCTTCTTACATTTGTGCATTACGATGGGATACAGAGACCATTTGGGGAAAATCAATCATGGTGACCTTCTCGTCATCATCAATCTAACAGAAGAGAAATTCATAAATTATTACAAGTTTGCCAATGTGCTGAATAATGGTAAGTCAAGCAGGCCTTTTGATCCATGTATATTAATTCATTATCACATGTATCGCTGCCAAGTGAGAGCCAAAAGGCAGGACCCATGTTTTAACAATCAGAAGATTATGTATTTTTTATTTTTTAAGATGCAAGAATATAGAGGTCAACGCAACCTAAAGGGTGCAAACATAAAATGCCACTGCCTCAAAATGCATACCATAATGTTAAATTCATTGAAGTCACAATGAATCAAACCATGCTCTGCCAGACGAACAACGAGCCCAATGATAGTATTGAAAACTGTCTCAGGATTTTCCAATTGCTTCACCTGCACACTATATTGAACAGAAGATAAGCTCCATAGATCCACGAAGGAGCATGATCAATATTTTCTTTGTTTTCTTTTTCTTAAGCAAGCTAGCTCCAAAGGAAACGTACTAGAAAAACATTAGATCTGCCGAGTACAATCAGTAATATGGCATTCCTATTTTATAAAGAAGAAGCTTACAGGGGGTAGCCTGGTACTAGTGACATAATCACACAATGCCTGTTACAATCTACTGCATTTGGAACAGGAAAACCATGCTCTTCTAAAGCCTGCTCAAGCAGAGCAACAGCGTAAAGTCAAAATCAACACAATATACACAGAATTGGACCAACAAACAAAACTAAAAATGACGTAAGATAGTACATAAAGAACCTTCATAAAAGAAAATTCTCTGAGTGCAGCAAGACGGGACAAGTATAGCCAATTGAAACTGCTACGATGTTTTAAGTAATCACGCTTAGACTTGACAGCCCTGAAAGAAGTTCTACCAAGCCTGTGCAATTTCATTGCCATCACCGTACCATCTTCGGTGGCCACCTCAAAAATATCTTGAAGAAAAGAAATGCTATGAGTACCGGAACCTCAAAACCAGCATCTGTTGCATATAATAAGAAAGAAGGAAAGAAAAAAGTACCAGACTCTTTTCCAACACCGAGTTGGCGACCAACGGCTGAAAAGACTCCACGGTTGACCAAAGTCTTAATTGCAAGAAAATCATAACCGAGGTACGTTAGCCGAAACCCATCATCTGGAGGCACACAATGACCAAGGAAAATGAGAAAATATCAAAACAATAATACTTTATACTTAGAATGAGAATATTAAATTTACATTTAGAGGCGTCGTGGTGCAAGAGCTTATGCTTGAGCAGATTTTTCATAACTTTGTAAGTGCCACCATGCCTACATATAAAACGATTTGGTAAGAGTTAGAGAAAAGGTGGACACTTTGAAATTCAAGAAGAAAGCTGAAATCAAGAAACATACTTGAGAGCAGCTATACGCTCCACCAGTTCAGCGGGTACGATTTCATGCTGAAAGAAAAGGAAGGGTTTAAAGATTCAACACAGGGCTAAGAACACTTAAAAATAAGTAAGATAAGAGGGACATTTACATTTCGCATTCCCATTTCGACAGCGGTTAAAACCCTGAAATCCTCTTTAGTGAGGTATCTCAACACATCCACATCCAGCTTCATGTCTCCTGCTTTTTATCTACTTACTTTAGACTTTAGACTTTGGAATGCTGATTTCTGGAATCAGTGATTCAGGCTACACACAACAGAGCAAAATTTCTCAGAAACATAAGAGCAGCAAGTGAATATAGTAGCTGGGCACATCTTCCGTCGAACCCAGTTCACTAGATAAATTGAGTTTTCTACTTACAGAAGCAGCATGCGGCGGCGAAACAGAAACAGAAACAGAGCTTGATCTAAGAAAACGACGAAAGCTTTATGTTCTCGAATCGAAGAGAAGAGGAAGAACGACGAGAGAAGATGACGCGGCTGCTGCTGAAATTAGGTCTCGATTTCTTTTCTTTTCTTTTCTTTTCTTGTTTTTTTTTAGTGTAAAATGTCAGTATTAACCCCTCCTATTCAATTTATTTACAAAATTACGTATCCAATGTAGATACGGCGTATCCAAAATAGGATTCGACGGGTACGTGTATCCGGCTGTATCGCACCCGTATCCAGTATCGGTACGGGATACGAAGGCAATTTCACGTATCCATGCATCGTATTAAAGCCACAATTTATTCTTCACAGTGCAGTGAACGTTATATGCTCTTTGATTGCTGATGTCTGTTCCCATTATCAGTTCTTTTGCCGAGGTTGATATATATGATTGATTATCAGTTAGAAAAATGAATCAATAACAATGAAACTAAACTTAGATTGGATATCTGATCTGGATTGTCTCCAAGATCAGAGAAAGAGAGAAAACCAGCAGAAAAGAATACAGAAAGGAAGAAGAAATGATGGAAGAGGAAGAAGATGCAGAGTGCACTTGCAGTTATTAGTAGTTATGCATATACATCCCTCTTTTCTAATTAATACACACCCATCATGCATGGCGTCTGGTGAAGGGAATATTACCCACAAGAGCTGCCTTGGCGACTAAGGTACAGCTCCCAGACTTGGAGTGTGCTTTCTGTTCTAATAGTGTGGAAAGTGGGAAACACTAGTATATGGATTGTCCTGCAATTAAGTTATTTTGGCGTCACTCACCTCTCAACATTGACCCAACTGGTCATATGGCTCTACCACTAAATGAATTCCTTCCAATTCAGTACTTTTGTTTTGGTTCTTTGATCTAAAATTCTTTCAATGCTCAAGTCCTAGTGCATGCCTTTTGTTTATTCGAAACTATTCCAATATGACATGATGACTGAACATTAGATGTTTGTTCTTGTACGTACTGTAATATAAAGAGTTTTTAAGTTTCAACTTGATCAATAAGACAACAACATCTACAACTTTTCAAGATAGATACTGCTGCATAGAGGAAACTAGCAAAAACCTTTTGAATTTCTATTAGATGCTAATACTTTGATTTTTAAATTCCCAAAGTTCTTCTTTGCCAATGAATTTTGGCTTGATTGCTTGTTGGCGGGCTTGACATACTACTCTCTTCTGATGAATTTAGAATTTTTTTTGTTTTTATTAGTTGGGAAGAGGGTAAATTGGAGATTTTAAATGGATTAAATTATGTTTAGTCCCTGTACTATGATCCTTTTTTCGTTTCAGTCCCTGACATTCTCAATTAATCTGAAAAGTCCCTAACGTCAAAATTTCCGTCTGATTGGTCCCTCCCGCGTCAAATTAGGAGTTGACCTTAGGTGAAATGTCCAATATACCCCTCTGTTATTTCTTTTTCCTTTTTAATTTCTTTTTCTCCTTTTTTTTATTTTTTCTTTTTTTCTTTTTTCTTTTTAATATCTTTTTTGCTTTTTCTTCTTTTTTTCTTGTTCCTTTTTATTTTTTTTTCCTTTTTAATTTCTTTTTTGCTTTTTCTTCTTTCTTTTCTTGTTCCTTTTTAATTTCTTTTTTTCCTTTTTTTTTCTTTTCATTTTGCCTACTTTCTCCTTCCTCAACCCACCAATCTCATTCCGATCAAACTCCACAACCCATATGTTTCTCTCCCCAAATTGAAACCAAACCCAGCAAAGACCTAGCTTGGCGGTGCAGAGATGGACATCGAGCAAAAGCAAGAGGATAGGAGCTGATCGATCACTTCTTCACCTTCTCTGAAGCCATCTCCCTCTGTTGGGATCCGCCCTCGCCTCCATCATCGCCGACGCCATCTCCCAAACACAAGCAGATCCCAATCAGCTCTGAAATTCGCCGCTAAACCACTCCCCTCTTGTTTTCACAGCCTACTTCTCTCTCTCCCACTCAAATCTCACTTTCTCTCTCCACATCAAGCCTCAATTTGGAAACTTTTCACTGAAAACTACCATTTTTTCAGACCTTGAGGTTTTTGGGTCTTGCTCAAAATGGTGATTTGGATTTTGGGTCTGGTTGAAATGATGGTTTTTGATGGCCAAGTTGACCAAAACCAGAAGTGAAGAAGAAGAATACTGATGGAAAAGGAAAATGGCCGCCGGCGTGGAGAATAATAATTGGGATTTCGGGTCGATCTGGATTGGTTCGCCGACGTGGCGCTACCGATGCAGCAGGATACGATAGTCATTAAAAAGAAAAAAGAAAAAAGAAAAAAAAAAAAAAAAAAGGAAAAAAGAAATTAAAAAGGAAAAAAGAAAAACAAAAAAAGGAAAAGGAAAAAAGAAATTAAAAAGGAAAAAAAAAAAAAAAGGGCCGCCGGCATGGAGAACAAGAATTGGGGTTTCGGGTCGATCTGGATTGGTTTGCCGACGTGGCGCTACCGATGCTATACGATGGTCATTAAAAAGAAAAAAGAAAAAAGAAAAAAAAAAGAAAAAAAAAAGCAAAAATAATAAATAAAAAAGCAAAAAAGAAATTAAAAAGGAAAAAGAAAAAACGAAAAAAGGAAAAAAAGAAATTAAAAAGGAAAAAGAAAAAAAAGGAGAAAAAGAAATTAAAAAGGAAAAAGAAATAACAGAGGAGTATATTGGACATTTCACCTAAGGCCAACTCCTAATTTGACGCGGGAGGGACCAATCAGACGGAAATTTTGACGTTAGGGACTTTTCAGATTAATTGAGAATGTCAGGGACTGAAACGAAAAAATGGTCATAGTACAGGGACTAAACAGAATTTAATCCATTTAAAATTGTACCAAAATCTTGGGTGTGTATTAAACAAATTGGAATTTGTATATAAAAATTCCCTTGTTAGTTTTGGTTTTCTATTTTTTATTTAAGAAAGGGTACTGTGGGAAATAAGAGATGAAAATTATGTTGTTAGATGTAGTAAGAATTTTGCTGGGTATATTTAAAAATACCCTAAAGTAAAATGACCCTAAGAGCATTTGGTAGTTTTTACAACCTAAACAAAATTTAAACAATTGAAGATGAGTCTACTTTCACTCCTTCAGTCACCAATACGGCAATACCTCCGAGTCTTCGGACACAAAGTCATCAGAATTCCCCCTCGTGACAGTGTTAGGACCAGCCCAACAAATCCCTTTTGTTAGCCCGCCATTAGCAACCCATTAGGCCCAATAGGTAGTAAGAGCTGTTATGCTTGGACTGACGTGACTGGTGGTCCTGTACCACACGATCAGATCCCTTTTTGTCTATGATGGGATACCATCCTTATATGTTGTACTTTTCATCCAGTTGGGGGTCAATGAAAAATTATGCATCAACTTTGAATTTTCCTTTGCTTTAATCTTCCTTATTGCTTTGGCTCCAACATCTGGTATCAGAGCATGGCTCCGTCCAGGACCGTGTAGACTTCAACCCCCTCCTCCCCACCCACTTCCTCCGCCCATGTCCCACCACCACCCCCTTCACCCCCAACCATACACTTGGCCTCATCTTCCTTCCAACCTGATGACCAAACCGACCTCCATTTAACACTGGAACTGTTGCGCGAAGAGTTTCATCACTCTTTAGACTCCGTCAACAGCAACCAAGCAGCTTTTCAGAATCACATGTCGGCACAGATGGCAGCCCTCCAAAGTACTCTGGTGCAAGCCTTAGTCACCAACCGCCAACAACAACCTACTCCATCCAATTCTCTCTGCCCAACCACACCTTTAGCCCACTCTACAGTGTTACCTTCCATGCCTTGTACACCTTCAACTTTCCCTCAAATTGCTTTTGGTAGCATCCCTTCCCCTCTACCGAGCCACACTAACTGGGGATCCCCTACCCCTCTTACCTCCTCCACCACTCTTCCCCTCCCAACATCGTCCCCACACACGCCTACCCAACCACAACTTTCTGTTCCACCAACATATTCCACCATCACCTCACTGTCAGGCCCTCACTTCACAGGGACCTCAACCCCACAGACACAAACTCACACCTCCCTACCTGATTTCACCATTCCACCAAACTCTTACCCCAACATTCCTAGATTTCACCATAACACACATACCCCCATTTTCAGACAACCCAAAATTACCTTACCCTGGTTCACCGGCGATGACCCTATTGGTTGGTTCAACACGGCCGAACGGTACCTACGCTCCCAGCGCATTCCACCACACGAGCATCTCTCCACGGTGGCTTCCCATTTCGGGCCCGACGCATGCATATGGATGAGTTGTTTTGAGCAACGCTTCCCGGCTGCGACTTGGGAAAGATTCGCTACTTCTTTTCTGGAGTACTTTGGCGCCAGCAATGATGCGGACTTCCAGACCTCCCTGGCTCATCTCCAACAAACCACCTCCGTAGATGACTTCATTGTCGCTTTCACTAAGCTCGCTTGCAGAGCTCCGGGATGGTCTGATGCCCAACTCCTCTCCGTCTTCCTCGGCGGTCTCAAACCCGAGATTCGTCATGACGTCATCGCTTTGGAGCCACGTTCGCTGACCTCAGCATAGCATCTGGCACGTCGGTTTGAAGCCAAATTGGCTGATATCCGATACTCGAGGCAGCAGCGCACTACATCATGGGCCCACTCTACCAGGTCTGGTCAATTTTCTTCTCACCCATCTGCCTCCACCTTAAGCCAAAATAGCTCACAACCAGCCAAACTCCTCAAACACCTCCCACTTCAATCCCAACAATAAGCCAAAATCTGATGTCTCTTACCGCAAATGGTCCCCTAATGAGCAACGTGAACGCAGAGCCCAAGGCCTCTGCTACACTTGTGACGAGACTTGGTCGAAGTCACATGTTTGCAAAAAGCCGTTCATGGCCATCCTGGAGTCACCATCCCTGTCAGAGGACCCACCCTTGGAGGACTGTCCAGAGGATGAGCCCACCTCTGATTTGAAGCAGATCGTACCCCTCCATGCCATCACCAACACCACCATGTGCGAAATGATGCGATTCAAAGGAGAGATCAATGGGCACACTGTCGATGTTTTCGTCGACTGTGGATCAGCCAGGAATTTCCTCCACCCCAGCGTTGCTTCCAAATTGGGTATTCCAATTGCCACCGCCGAACCGCTCCAATTCACCTCGCCCACCAGTCAAACAGTCTCCCCCTTCGGCCAGACCCTCGACATCACAGTCACCATCCAAAGCTACCAATTCAAGAGTTCATTCCTCCTTCTTCCGGTACCTGGCTGTGATCTACTCCTCGATGCTCAGTGGTTGGACACCCTCGGGTTCGTAGGCTGGCATTTCTTGGACAAGGTCATAATGTTCATGGCGAACGGGCATTGCCATGTTCTTCAAGGCCTCCGAAAACAACCCTCGCTTAGCGACTCCTCCTCTCTCATGGCTCTTCTTTCACAAGAGCAGCTGGACTCTGGGTTTCCAACAATGAGTCCTAAAGTGCCACAGAATGAGGCCTATGGCCCAGACATACAACAACTACTCTTAGTCTACAAAGGCTTATTTGAGGAGCCCACTGGCCTTCCGCCCATCCGGCCCATTGACCACCGGATCCCACTCTTGCCTTCGGCTGGGCCAATCAATGTTCGGCCCTACCGCTACCCTCACAGCTAAAAGGCCGAGTTAGAAGCCCAAGTGAAAGACATGCTTGCCAAAGGACTCATTAGACCAAGCGATAGTCCATTCTCATCACCGGTACTCTTGGTCCGCAAGAAGGAAGGGACGTGGCGTTTTTGTGTCGACTACCGCTCACTCAATGAGGTCACCATCAAGGATCGATTTCCGATTCCGGTAGTGGATGAACTATTGGATGAACTCCATGGTGCCCATTATTTCTCCCAATTGGATTTGAGAGCCGGTTACCACCAAATTCGGATGTGGGAGGACGACATCCACAAGACGGCATTTCGTACTCACGACGGCCATTATGAATTTGTGGTAATGCCCTTTGGGCTTTCTAACGCACCTTCCACTTTTCAATCTTTGATGAATCATATCTTTAAACCACTTTTACGAAAATATGTATTAGTGTTTTTTGATGATATATTGGTGTATAACCCGGATTTTCAATCACACTTGGCACATCTTACCGAGGTGTTCCACTACTTATTACACAAACACCAATTGAAAGTTAAGCTTTCTAAGTGCTCCCTAGCCCAACAATCAGTGAGCTACTTGGGCCACATTATCTCAAGTGAGGGAGTTACTATGGATCCGGATAAAATTCAGTGCTTAAAGGAGTGGGCCAAACCCCAAACCGTAAAAGGCCTCAGGGGCTTCCTGGGCTTGGCCGGTTACTACAGGAGGTTTGTGAAGAATTTTGGGATAATAGCCCAACCCTTAACAGCCCTGCTCAAGGCTAACAATTTCATTTGGACACCTCAAGCGGAAGATGCCTTCCACCAGTTGAAGATTGTCGTCACCACGGCCCCGGTTTTGGCCATGCCCGACTTTTCCCTTCCATTTACAGTGGAAACGGACGCTAGCGGACTGGGCATTGGAGCGGTTCTATCCCAAAACCGGCACCCGATTGCCTACCTCAGCAAACCTCTTTCCCCCAAGAACCAAACCTTGTCGGTTTATGATAAGGAGATGACGGCTGTCTTGTATGCGGTCGAAAAATGGCGGCCCTACCTACTTGGCCACCAGTTTACAATTCTCACAGATCATCAAACTTTGAAGCATCTGCTAGACCAGAGGATCTCTACTCCTTCGGAACATAAATGGCTGGCCAAATTGCTTGGGTATGATTATAAGATTGAGTACAGGCCCGGCCATCTCAACACCGTCCTCGATGTCCTTTCCCGCAGTCATGAACTTTATGCCATTCAGGCGGTCTCGGCCCCTATTTTCGACAGCCTCCAACAGATCTAACAAGCATGCTCAAGAGACCCAGAAGCACAATTGATCATTCAAGCTCTACAACAGCAACAACCCACAAAGAAAGGCTTCTCTCTGCTCAACAATCACCTCATGTACAAGGAGAAAATTCTTCGTCCCTCAAACCTCAGAATGGCGAGCCAAAATCCTTCATGAGTTCCATTCCTCGCTCGAGGCCGGCCATTCTGGCTATCTTCGCACCTTGGTTCGCTTAGCCCGCAACTTCAAATGGCAGGGAATGAGGAAGGATGTCAAGGCTTTTATCGCCGCCTGCGACCAGTGTCAAAGACAAAATTATGAAGCCATCAATCCACCTGGGTTGCTCCAGCCTCTACCAATCCCAACCGGCATCTTCTGCGACATTTCCATGGACTTTGTTGATGGTCTCCCCACTTCTCATGGCATGAATGCTATCCTGGTGGTTGTCGACCGCTTATCCAAATATGCCCACTTCATTCCCATCACTCACCCATATACAGCTTCTCAAATTACTGAGGTTTTTGTCAAGGAAGTCTTCAAACTTCACGGCATGCCTCGTTCGATCGTGTCGGACCGAGATCCCATCTTCCTCAGCCACTTCTGGGAGTCCTTCTTCAAATTATAAGGCACCAGGCTTTGCCGAAGCTCGGCATACCATCCCCAATCGGACGGTCAGACGGAAGTTGTCAATCGCACTCTTGAGCATTATCTCCGCTGTTTTGTTGCTGACAAGCCTTCCTCTTGGCATGGCCTCTTTCATTGGGCGGAGTGGTGGTACAACACCTCCTACCACTCTACCATCAAGATGCCTCCCTTCCAGGCCCTCTATGGCACTCCACCTCCTACCATTCAGCGGTACCTGCCTGGTTCGACCACCATCCACGCTGTGGATTCAGCCCTGCAATCTCGTGACGAGCTCTTACAAACCCTCAAGCATCACATGCATTTGGCACAGAACCGTATGAAACAACAATCCGACAAACGTCGTACTGATCGGGAGTTCGCTGTTGATGAGTTGGTCTTCCTCAAGCTTCATCCATATCGCCAAAAATTTCTGATCAAAAGGCCTTCCCATAAGTTGTCACCCCGATTTTACGGGCCATTCAAGATCGTAGAACGGATCGGCAAAGTTGCTTATCGGCTGGCTCTGCCTGCGTCCTCCAAGATTCATCCGATTTTCCATGTTTCCTTGTTGAAGCGCCGCATCGGTGATTCTACTCCAACTTCTCAGACCCTTCCCCACTTTGATGACAAAGGAGAGGTCGTCTGGACACTAGCTAAGGTATTGGATATGGCAGTTGTTCAGAAGAAGGGTCGTTCTATGACCCAGTGGCTCATTCAATGGACATGAATGCCTCGAGAGGACGCCACCTGGGAAGAGGCGCAGTCCATAACGGCCCGATTTCCTCACTTTAGCAGCCGTGGTCGGCCTGCCACTTAAGGGGGCCGGACTTGTTAGGACCAGCCCAACAAATCCCTTTTGTTAGCCCGCCATTAGCAACCCATTAGGCCCAATAGGTAGTAAGAGCTGTTATGCTTGGACTGACGTGACTGGTAGTCCTGTACCACACGATCAGATCCCTTTTTGTCTATGATGGGATACCATCCTTATATGTTGTACTTTTCATCCAGTTGGGTCAATGAAGAATTATGCGTCAACTTTGAATTTTCCTTTGCTTTAATCTTCCTTACTGCTTTGGCTCCAACAGACAGCCTCATTATCTTTGGTTGCGCATGAAAAATCTTGGAGTACATTGACCATTGCACTTATTAGAACTCTTATTGGCTTTTGTCTCCTGAAGTCATAAATGGTTGGCCAATCTCCTGAAGTCATAAATGGTTGGCCAATCTAACTACAACACTATATTTCCGAAGGATAATTAATTAATCTGGCACTCTCTGCACAGGAGCCACAGACCAAGTTATATAATTAAGCCTCTCACCTCCCACCTCTGGCAAGCTCTTTCAATCTTCTACCTTCTCCAACAGGTATTTCTCTGATTTTAACTCTTCTTTTTTGTCTCCGGTTATTCTTCATTTTGTACTTTTTCTATGATGCATGTGTACGTTCTCTTTTTGTTTCATTTGCTGCACACAACTATATATATGTTTCAGCTTTTATATAAATTTTCATGCGCATATCAAGGTTTTTAATTATCTGATACTAATGTAGTGGCCGGAAATAGGAAAATGGCAGGTCTATTTGACAAGCAGGCAGAGATATACGTGGAAGCTCGGCCAACGTATCCCAAGGAATGGTATTCAAAGCTGGCTGCTCTCACCCCACAACACTCTTTAGCTTGGGATGTTGGCACTGGCAGTGGCCAAGCTACCGTCGGTGTAAGTTTATTGTGGGCAATTTGTACAATAAAACATACCATTGTTGTTGAATCTGTAGTATACAATTTATATCTGGGGACCTTTTTGGCTTTTTTATGTTCTTTCCTAAATGTATGCATACCGCTAAACTTCATGTCACTAAATACAGCTTTTAGAGCATTACGACCAAGTAGTTGGAAGTGATATAAGTGAAGCACAATTGAACCATGCCATCCAGCACCCTCGAGTTCGATACATTCACACTCCAACATCAATCTCAGACGATGAAATGGTTGACTTAATAGGGGGCGGTCATGAAAATTCAGTTGATTTGGTTACAGTGGCTACTGCCGTTCACTGGTTTGATCTGCCACACTTCTACTCGCTTGTCAAACGCCTTCTGCGTAAACCAGGAGGCATAATTGCTGTTTGGTGCTACAACAGCATGGACTACATGGTCGTAGGCCCTGACTTTGATCTTGCAATGAAGCGATTACACGAAAATTGTCTTCCATTTTGGGACCCGAGGGCAAAGTACGCATTTGAGGGTTATAGGACACTTCCTTTTCCATTTGAGAGCGTTGGATTGGGTCGTGAAGGTGAACCTATCACACTTGAAATACCAAGGGAATTGTCATTTCAGGGGGTTGAGAGGATGTTGAGGTCTTACTCTGCAGTCCCTACGGCCAAAGACCAGGGTGTGGATTTGTTGTCTGAAGATGTGATTAAAGAACTTCAAAGAGCTTGGGGTGGGCATGATTTGATTAGATCAGTTACAATCAAGGCATGTATGCTTGTGGGCAAATTATAATCTTTATGTAATGCTTGTTATGTCCATGGAATTGGGAACTAAAACCTGCTGTAATTGTTTATGCAAAAAATAATGTTTATGCAATATAGTATTGCTTCTCTATATTTACAGCAGTTTAGAGTAAAATCTTCAAATGGTACTCGAAGTACCATGGATTGCAGTTTTTGAATTTCCACATTACTTGTTTCATTTTGCGATTTGCCATTTAGACTAATTTCGTTTTGTTTGGACTAAAGCATTAGTATTATTATTGACAGGTGATGTCAGAAACTGCTTGAATTTGAGACTAACCAGGAGGCTTTACAGTTTAGGTTAAGAATTAGTCGATGATAGTCTATGAGTTAGTCTTTTCTTCTTCTTTTTTTTCTTCGTTTTTTCTTTTTGGGAAGTTCTATTCATACTTCCAACATTAGTGTTTAGACCTCCTCTCTCAATTTCTATACACAAACTTAATTCTATTTCTCTTTTTTGTCTCACCATATTTTCACCTCACTATCTTTGGCTCACACAGTCGCACCTCCACGCACCCACCTCTCCCTCCTCCACATTTCCACGCTGACTCACAATGATAATTGAAGATGGAGGTTTCAGAAACATATAAGTGAACAAGACTTGGTGCCTCACAAACTACAGCAGTAGAGCAACCTTCATCCATACGTATAAATATATATAATATGTCCAACACTCATGTTCTTCGAAATTTGAACATTTTGTAAAACCAAGATGTCCTATACTTTGATATCAGATGGAGTATATTTTAAAAAATGCAGTCAATGACAAGCAAACAAGTTTCAAAACTTCCAAATGTTTGGCACAGAAAACCTATCTTCCAATGAAGCCAAGCCTAATTGTTACTCGTGTTCTTCATCTTTGCCTGGAATCCCTCTATACCCTTTGCAGTTAGATATAGTACAACATTAGGTCAAACCATCCCCAGTGAGGGCAGTCCTGACATGTGTTTTTGGGGGCAGCATTTTGTACAATGGCGATAGTTCCTCTATATCGAGCTCCTTGGATGACCGGTTGTTTTATGAGTCTGCACTTGATCAATCTGAGAGGTTACCTTCTTGCCTGGAAATGATTTCTCTCATCTGACTTACTTTATGATATGTAGTATTACTTGTTTGATGTAAGGTTCCCAACTTTAAACCGATGGATACAAATGCAAACTAACCTGCATCGAGTTTCAGAGTTTGCTGTAACAGTTAAGCAATCTGACGATGGTGGTGAGGCCAGAGGTGAAGCAAAAGCTGCTATCGATCAAGAGGCTTTGCGAGCTTGACAGTGATACTGAGTCAGAAGTTGATGATGTTGTTGGTAATAGTGTTTCAACAGCTTTATCAGCTCGATAGCCAAGGTGGTACTGCTCTTGATTCATGGCGTGGTTCTTCTAAATCGGATGCTGCTGAGTTTAACAACTTCAGTTTTCCTTCCTTTTGACTGGAAAAATGAAGAACCTTATGAGAAAGCTGTACAACTGTATCATACAGCATTCATGTAGACAGTAAGTTGTTTAGTCTTTCAGTTGATTTGTATTGTCATATTCTGGTATTCTGTAAGATTATGGTTTCTACACCCTGGCATGCTCACTTTGAGTTCTAAGTAAGGACTAGTATTGCTAAATAACTTTAAAAGGATGACCTACTAAAATATGAACTCAGATATCTTCCAGTACAAAGAAACCATGATAGTATGACTGATTCTGATGCTGGAAAAGCAAACTGAAAGAACTCTTCTCAGATATGAGGAAATTACAAGAATCATATGTAAACAGTTGGAATAGACTCTTTGGTTCCTTCGACATTTTTATGCATAAATTATGTGATTCAGATAGCATATTCATACGGAGTTGCCTTTTTCTTTGTAGGAGGGATGTTATTGGGTAAACTGTTCATATTTTAATTGGTTTTAAGGCAGTATTTTCATCATAGTTTCAAGTGACATGCAAATTCTGATGTTGAGCCGACCGCAGTGCAATCTATAACTAGTAATAAAAGAACTTGAAAAAGTAAAAAGCCAAAAAAATAAGTGGCCGAAAATTAGACAGGAATTAAACACTTTCTTTACAAACCATGAGTTTAGATGTACTAATTCCGCTATATCATGAATCTAGAAAGTAACTTGCATTGTGAATATGCCATTTTAACATAAAAGGTTCACTGTTGCATAAGAAAAGCCTATTCATCAGCAGAAGATTGTTCATCATCAGAAGACTCCTCCTTTTTATCCTTTCTTTCCTGCCATCTTGCCCATATCCACTTCAAAACCAGAAACCCTCCAAGAGCATAAACCTGAAAGCATGTAGATAATAACTCATTAAACAAGTAACACTTCAATCGGAATGACATTCAGAAGGACGCAACCCAATTCTCTTCCCACTCTGTCCGAAAAATTTCACAGATCACACAAAATGTAAAAGAACTGAATCATCTTGCCAAAGTACCCACCACGCAAGCACGAATCATTCACTCCGACAACTATAACATCAACTAAGAAAAGCAAACGCAGGCAAGTAAACTAGAGATTTCTTATCCTTGCGAAGTTGCAAAATGTCACAAAACCAAACTTCAAATGTGTGGCACTACGTTTCCACAGCCTACTCATACCTTCTCTT
Organism: Rosa rugosa; assembly: GCF_958449725.1. Lineage (NCBI taxonomy): Eukaryota > Viridiplantae > Streptophyta > Magnoliopsida > Rosales > Rosaceae > Rosa > Rosa rugosa. The sequence continues at coordinate 19,905,062 of NC_084825.1, forward strand.
TAAAAGGTCCACTGGACAATTTGTTATGACATTCAAAAAACTAAAATAATATATATATATATATATATATATATATATATATATATGGAAAACAATGGACGACCTCTGTGCTAGATGTATTGAAAATAATATTAAAAAATTTAAACTGCATGCCACCAAAATTGTTGGCCAACTCTAGTAACTTTATAACACTAGAAAAAGACAGAAATTGCATGGCATTACATTCCAGGCTCTCACCTTAAAGAATAAAATTATCAAGGCCATATAAAAACATAGCTTGTTTATCATAATGTGTAACATGCAACTTGATTAAGAGTATATATGCCAAACGAAAAGGGACTGAAAATAAAAATATTCTTCCCCTTTTCTAATGATTTTTCACCATATTCTTTCCCTTTTCTAATGATAATTCACCACCCATAACATATCTGATAACGGTAAAGGTATACAATATGAAAGCAAGTGAGCCAACAGAGACGAAAGTTGATCTGAGTAACTTCTAAAAATTGCACATTTCCTCCCTTTAGAGTAAGATTATGAGAGAAATAAATAAATTGATGAGGAAAAGAAAAAATAATATGTAAAACTAAAACTAATTCTAGTTAGAAAATTCTATTCTACAACCATTTTACATTTCCCCTTCACCCAAGACATATCTCACTTCTTTCTTCTCTCTTTTTTTGTTCTCCATCTTTAATTTATAATGAAATCAAACATTATTGAAAGGCAATTACGAACTAAAGGTTCCACTCTCAACCTTAAAAGCCAACTAACCAACCATGACTTGTGATTACATTCAATAATGTGCTGAAAAAGTCAGATGGAAGGGTGTTCCAACACAAATCAATTAAAGTCTTGGTACCAACTATTAATGTACATTAGGCAGAATATTGTACCATAACTTCAGCATTGATTCAATCACCCCCTTCAACTGGCCATTCCACACATTCAGTATTCTGCGCAGGTCATTTCTGGTCTCGTGGAGTAATTCATCACATCCTTCATGCAGCCAACCTTAAATATGAATGAACATTTCCACTACCCGTCCTAATGAATCCCAAGACATTCAATTGCAACCATGCTAAAACGCCTGAAATAGTTACCATCTTGCACGACCGTGACATGAAGAATCATCCAATGATCCAGACTATTTTTTAAAAATCCTTTTGGAGCTTATCAGCACGTTTTAAGGTACAATGGCTTTCAAACCCTTGTGATAGTAACCCTCCTCCAAAATTGCATACATTTTACTATTCGTAACCACCTAACCGTATACAAACAGACCTCTATTGCAAGCAAGTTATAGCCTCAACATCTCACCAAACCATCACAAAGTCAAGGACTATTACAGATGACTACATTAACATTCCTTCAGAACAACCAAGGAACAATATGACTTGTTCGCTTTTCGGCACAAACAAATTAGAAATCCTTTTATTTGACTTCCATTTCTCAATTAAGCAATTCAAACGATGAAAAAGGGTTTATCAATCAATCAATGTGTGCCGAAAAAGCCTATAATTGGATCACTTTCTATACAATTGCAGTTTGTTTTAATCCAAAGTTCAAACCAACAGCATTAGGTACAGATTTAAGCCTGCGTAACCATAACATAACAATCCAAAAACACCTGCGCCAATATATAACAAGTAATCTTCTTAATCTGTTATCCATTATTCTTTTCTTTTCCTTCTTGGAATGAACTTTCCACAGCTATACTTGAATGTTCAAACAAGAGGATGCTAAGGAAATCAACCACACACATCATGACAGTAAACCCAAATTTAAAATCCACCCAATTCGAAACCCAGAATAATAACATACAAGGCTTCAACATTGAAAACTAAACCAATACAAAACCATGTATACATAGAAAAAAGACACAAAAAAAAATCCATACCTGCCAGACTATAATGGGATTGGAAGTCTTGGTCATGGGTTCTTCAACCTCAGCAGCCACAGTAGGAACGACGGGTTGGGCTTTTGGGAAGCTCACAGTGACCGGTTTCTGAGTGCCAGTGTTCGTAGCTTCATCTTCAACAGGCACCACCCCTGGTTTTTGTTCTTGCTGCTTCCAGAATGGAAATTGAAGCTTACACTTGGGAAAGAGGGCGAATAAGTTGATGGGTTTTTTAGGGCCTTCATCTCTGCTTACAATTTCAGTGTTTTCGGCCATTGTTGTGGAAGATAAGGGAGATTGTGAATGTGGCTTTGGGTTTGGGTTTGAAACGGCGGAGGAAATAGAGTAGGAGACAGTTTTTGTATTTAATTATATAGTTTTCTCATCTCTTACTCCAGAAGGGCCTCGATTTAAAAAAAAAAATATTATAATAGATAATACAAAAATTACAAATAGTAGAAAATTATAAAAATAAAATAAAAAGAAAGTAAAAGTAAAAGAAAAAGAACCGTTCTTTTTTCTTTTAATGTTTGTGTCGGAATTTACTCGAGTAAAATAAAAGCTCATTTTCATTAAATATTCCAATGACGATTTTGTCAAGTTATTGAGATAATGATAGTGGCATGATGTATCTCAAGTTGAAGCGTTTATGGCTTAATTAACAAGTAATTTTAGCTGAGATTTTCAGTAATAGTTCACCTTTATGGTTTAAGCTTTTAGGTTTGGTCGCAATATCAAGAGAGCATTTGTTGAAAAAAAAAATAAAAGAAAAAGGAATATTTTAATGTCCAAAATATAAAAAATAAAGCATTTTGTTGCAATTTTGTCACAAGACTAGCCAACCACTATGGTCAGCTAAAACATTTGCAATTTTACGGAACTGAATTGCATTTATACTGTCTTCATGTACATAATTTAAAAATAAAAAAAATCAGATGGGGCTTAGTACACGTATGGTCCCAATGTTATGTGACTCGGTCACTGGTTAGAGTTAATGTTTAGTGTACTTATACAGTTATACCCGATGAAGCACTTGTATATCAAGTTATCAACCATGTCCAACACGGGTAGCTAGAGCCTAGAGGTTAGCTAACCTTCATACGATATACAACGGCTTGACTAGTTAGTCAATGTCCAATTACCTGTCTAAATGGCGAGGTATCCAAGGAGTAATTAACTACGGAATACAAGCCTCATTGCCACATTATGTGCGTTCGACAATCATAGGGCATGTTAAAAGTTGGATACATGTTGTTTATAAATCGAGTGTTGCAAAGAAAAAGAAGTTGAGGGTCGTCACCGGTAAACAACAAGAGAGAGAGAGAGAGATCGAGAGAGAGAGAGAGAGAGTCATCGTTATATATGCTTTGGCAATTATAGATGCATGAGAATGTCCATGATATCTAGGTGCTTTTAGGGAGAGAGCACATTTACCTCCCATAATCTATATAGTTACAATGTCATTAAGAAAGGAGGAGGTTTTCTGGAAACACTGCACTTTCTGCTTACTCCGGCCATCAAATAAGTAAGTGGATTATCTCGCCTTTTGGAGTTTGGACTGAATACTTTTTTTGCATAGCAAAGGAATGCTTTATGTTACTGTATGCTATTACCATTTTCTTTTTAGGTTGTTCAAAAAGTGGCCATGTTTGTTATTGCAGTATAAAACCGAAAATTCTGCCATGCTCCGAGGATGGGTTGCTCGGGCACGTCAGCACTATTTCTAACCGTCAGTTGTTGTGCAGTACATGTGCCATCATCCTACCCACTTACTCAAGTAATCCGGGAACCTGCAAAGAATTTTTAAAACTTTTGGAAGAAACCAGGGTCCCACTAGAGTTTTGTAGGTGGGTTGCACTATGTAACTTGGTCATTTTCTTTACCTGGTATATCGCAAAAGTGAGAAAACCAATCAGAAAAAAATCCCTTATGAAGTTTTACTGTGAGCTTCCTCAGTTAGAACAGTTGCTGCAAATCCTAATGCTGATCAATCTGCGAAGTGGTTAAGCCTCATAAATTCTACTCCACCAACCCATATTCAAAGAGATTTTCAGAAAGGACCTCCTGGCTGGACGGTATGCAGATTTGTTGTTGTTCGATCTATATGCACACTCCTAGCTAAAATATGAGATGTGCTTGTTTAAATATCTAATGATCAGGAGCAGGTGAAGTGTGAAATTTTGGCTTCTATATATGGAGGACGTTAAGAAGTGTGAAGGAGTTGGAAGAGTCTTGCTGCCAATATGTTGTAATCCATGATTAATTGTTGTGTTTTGGTCTTATCTTAATCTCAAAACTTTGATGCACAGTATTATCAGAATTTTAGTCCATAATGTGACTAGGACCGTCCCGTGACAAAGTGAGGCCTAATGCAAAATTTAGAGAGACTTTTTAAATAATTTTGTCTATTGAAAAAAAAAAATGTCAGCAAAGCAAAGTTCAAACTAAAACATGGTAGATTATATAAACAAAATAAAAAGTAACAGTGCCGATAAAGAACATTAGAACTTGATTTTCTAACCACAAAATTTTGGTTAATTTTGTGGTTAGATGTTGCTGTAAAACCTAATTGGACTATCATACAATATGGAACTTCATTAATCACAATATAAGATCATCTTAGGAACAAGAATTAAGGATTACACAATGTGATGCAATCCGGATAACTTGCAAATAAGGAAAATGTGATTATACTCTTTGCAGGTTGAGGAAACCTAATTCTATGTGGACTATAATTAGTTTACTAAGACATGAAGTAAAGTATGCTTTGCAGAGGAGTTGAATCCATGATTCACAAGGAAATCTTTATGGGAAGGTTTAGGAATCATCAACTCATATATAAAGCAAGGTCCCTGTTCTCACAATTAATCAAGCAATATTGTCTACCCCATTATAGACTGCTAAGGCATTGGAGAGAACAGAAGACTTGTGCTTTCGGCATTGCAATGGCTTCTACATCATCAGGTTAGTAATCTTTCATCGACTTATTGGTTTGTGTTTCTTGAATGTATATGATGGATGTTTGTTTGTGTTACTCTAACAATTGGTATCAGAGCCTATCATATGCTTTTTGAAACCGAACCTAAATTTAGGATTTATTTATTGGTGTTGAAAAACCTAAAAAAAAAAAAAAAAAAAAAAGGGAGAAGGGAGAAGGGGTTATGGTCCGTGATTTTTTAACTAGAAGCCCATCTGGTTGTTATGTGTTGAACGGACAGAATTTTTTATCTCCTCTCTCCCTTCTCTTCTTCACGTCAAAACACAAAAAAAGGGAACTTTTCTGGGTTTCTTAATTTCTGGAGACAATTTTCGAATTACTCCAAATTTTCAATACACATGATGCTTGATGAAATCCTTTGGATGTATGTATGTTGAATTGCACTGATATGCAGGAACAATTTGCTTAAGGTACACGACTCTTGAACTCTTCATCTCTGCTATGAAATTTTTCAATTCTGGGATATTGATTGCTTTTGTGATATATGGATAGTGAAAAGCATGTTATATCGTATTGTTCTTGCTTGATTAGATTACATAATTGAATTGTTTGATTGCTTATATGGTATTACGTTATCATTAGCTGTCAGGATTGCAAATTAGTTACAATCCTAAAGAACAAGTTTTTTTTTTTTAGGAGCTGTGTTTTTGTAAGAAAGACTAAAGCAAGCACTCATATACAGATTGGTCAATCCACCTAAAGATATCCTAAAGTTCTCATCATGTTTGTTCACACACACAAAATTTCTTCAAATTTTTTTTTCTTTTTCCGCTGCAAAACCTTGATAAAAATAAAAGCTTTTTGTCTGTATGAACAAACATTAAAGAACCTCAATCTCGTTTTAGGAATTTCAGTAATGTCTCTCACCATAGTGGTTATGTTGTTGGAATTCTTAACTCAAGGATTTAAGATTGAGATTGCAATTCTATTCTGAGCTACTGAATGTTCTTCCACAGAAGGTTTAAAATTTCATTAGTAAGGCATAGAATTGGCACATTACAGAGACATTAAAACACATAAAGTGGGGGTGTTTTCTTTTAGCCACAGCAAAGAAACATTCATAGAAACTAGTGTTTTAAGAATTCTGGTGGTGTGGTAAAGAAACTAAAGGCTTGTTGTATCTTCTTGCTCATATGTGTTGTGCAATAAGAAAACTGCAGAATGGGGTTAAAATTTAAAGAATGAACTCAAATGCTTGATAAAGAATGTTTCATGCATATTTTCTACAGAATGTATGAATTTTACTGAGTGCTTATTAAGGTTATTTCTTTCTTTTTCAGTTATGAGTCAGATGACAAAAATTAAAACACTTACTGGTAGCAACTTTAAGAAGTGGAAAGAAGATGTAGAAATAGCTCTAGGACTTATGGACATTGACTTGCCACTTAGAGTTCCCGAACCACCAAAAATTACTGATACTAGCACCAGACTTGAAAAAGATAAAGCTGAAAAATGGGCGAGCAACAATAGGATGTGCATCAAGATTATGCAGAGGGCAATGACTGATACGGTAAGGGGAGGGATTCCTGTTTGTGAGAGAGCCGCAGATTTTTTAGCAGCCATAGAAGAAAAATTTAAGGAAAGTGATAAAGCTGAAATAACAAATCTCATGAATACCCTTTCGACCATGAAGTATGATGGTAATGGAAGTGTTAGGGAGCACTGTTTGAAGATGATTGATATTGCAAGTAAGCTGAAAACTCTAGAAGTTCCTGGAGCAGATCCATGGCTAGTTTATTTAGCTCTTTCTTCTCTGCCTCCTCAGTTTAGTCAACTAGTCACAACCTACAACACTCAGAGAGATAAGTGGACGATTAATGAACTCATATCCATTTGTGTGCAAGAAGAGGATAGGATTAAGAAGGAGAAAGGCAAAGTTGTTGCCACAGTGAACTTGGTGACAAAAGGGCAGTCAAAGAACTATGGAGTTAAGAAGCCTACATTCAAAAAAATTTCTAAGGGTTCATCTTCTGCTGGAGGATCTCACTTTTCTAAGGATAACAAAACTTCCAACTCAAATGTTTTCAAATGTTTTTTCTGCGACAAAGTTGGGCATCTAAAGAGGAACTGTCACAAATACAGAAATTGGTTGACAAAAAAGGGTGTATTTTCTGTTTTTGTTTGCTTTAAGTCTAACTTAGTACATGTTCCTTCTAATTCTTGGTGCCTAGATAGTGGTTCCCCTATTCACATAGCTAATACCTTGCAGGGATTCATAAAAAGGAGAACACCAAATGTTACGTCCCGAACCCAAATTCACCCGTTTACTAGTCATTTGGACAGTAAACGACCTTTACTTTCACTTTTACTTTCGGTTTAGTACTTTTAGTGGCCCTAAAAGTCGACTTTTTGTTCGAGTCAAAATTTGAGAAAATGTTCTTCATGAAAGTTGTAGAGGACGTTAAACCGAGCGCGTGCATATGTGGTACGTAAAAATCGGAGCTCGTATGTGAAAGTTATAGGCAAAAGATTAAAGTTACTGTTTACGGTTACTGTTCATGGTAATTTATCAATAAATAGCCGAGTTACTGTGGTATTTTTCCATTTTTGGAAACTTACCCGGCTTTTCTCTCTCCTCTCCCCCGACTCCTTCCTCTTCGGTCCGATTCTTCCTCCTCCGATTTCTTCCTTCTCCGGCCGACCCACGACGGAATCCGGGCACCGGCAAGCTCGCCTCTTCCTACTTGTCACGTCAGTGGTGGTGTTTTGCAGTGATTCGGCCGGAGGAGCTCGATTTGGAGCCGTGAACTTCACTGTAGCCGATCGGAACTTTCATCGATTTCCGGCGATTCCGGCCGTTTCCGGCCACGAAATTGGCATCGAAGGTTCGTTTTTGACATAGATCATTTCCCCTAAGGTCTTTCATTTCAATTTGCAGTGTAGAGGTCGAATTAACGATTTGCAATTTCTAGGGTTCTTGGAGTTTTCTGGGAATTTTTCACCGGCTAAATTGGCGCCCTTCAAGGTAAAATTGGAACTTGTTGTAGTTGAATGAATGGTTGGGTTTGTTGAGTAGAAGCTACTGTCCAAGTTTGGTGGCCATCGGAGCTGGTGGCAGTGGCGGCGGTAGCGGCGGCTAGGGTAGCTTTTTAATTTCAATTTCTGGCTAGTTAAATTCTATAATTATCATAGAGCTTATATGTGAAGTGTGGTGAATTTTGGAAGAGTTTGGAATTATTTGTGAATTTCCGAAGTTTGAAGTTTTGTGATGGAATTGTTGGAAATCCGGCCGTCGGATTTTCCTCGTTTTCATTGTGGAATATGTAAATTGAGGAATTTGTATTGTGGAAGAGTTTTGGGTGGAATTTGAGAAGTAATGGAGATAGGGATTTTCGGGTTTCGTTTAGGTTCGTAATTATTTATTCGAATTGTCCTTTATGGAAGTGTACTTGTGTACAAGACGATATATTGAGCTACCACTTAACGAAGGAACTCGTTTGCGTGGTCGCCCAATAGTACTGTGAGTGGACTTTTGTTTTCAAATAAGTGATGCATGCATTTATTTATTAAAGTATGCTTTATTTAATTAACATATTATTTTCCGAGCATGTGAATTGATTTTGGAATTTGATTTCGATTTATCTCGTGGATTTGCTTTCAATAATGATTTTCATGAAGTAATTATGATTTATACCGGTTGTCAATTTCGGTTATTAATTTGTTTTGCTCGGATTCGAATTTATAATTGATGTTGAATTTCGACGAATTATTTTTCCGAGGTGATTTCCGGAATTAATTATATTTCTATTCGTTGTTTTGAGATTTCTAGAAAGTTTTTCGAAATGGGATTTCGATGCAGTTATTTCTTATTTATCTATCGACTTTCGGTTTTGGCATTAGGAATGCCTTGTTGATGATCTAATTATTTTCTTAGCGTGTGGGACACGCTGTTGATTTATACGACGTTTTACGAGAATTTCTGGGTACGGTTGGGAATCGTACCCGCGTTTCTCTTCATTCGTGGGACATGGGGAAGCCTTATGGATTTATTGGTTTTGAATAGTTTTTACCCGCCATACCTGGGTCGTCATATTTATTGCTAGCTAGCCTATTAGTACTCCTCCCTGCTTACTATGTGTTTGTGGGTGAGTAAGAGCAGAGCATGGGATGCTCCAGAGTGTGGGACACTCCGACCCGAGCCTGGGAGGCTCCCTTCTTTCGTATGGTGAAACTTCTTCCCCATATTTTATCGTTGCTTGACTAGCGGGGCTAGTCCGATTTTCACTGTAGCCAGCGGGGCTGGTCTTATCCTCTTGAGAAAAGAGATTTCGGTTTTACGATATAGTTTTCGAATGTGGTGACTAGCGAGGCTAGTCGATTTATCGTTTTGGAATTCTTGGATTTAAAGCTAAATGTGTTTTTTTTTCTAATTGTTGCATGCATCGGTTTTTAATGAAATAAATGTGGGAAAGTATGAAGTCTTTTTTCTTTTAAATTGTTTATTTTTGTCCACTCACGCTAACGTTTTTCGTCTACTTTCCCTTGGGCCTTTCGGTTTCTAATGCCCAGTTTGCAGGCGCTATTAGTTGAGGTCGGGCGTACATGGTTCGAGGCATAGCTGACGAATAGCTTCCGCACTTCTTTGTTTGGCTCTGATCTGTTGTGGGTTACTGTTTTTGGTAGTCCACTTTAGGGGTGACTCGACCAGTTCTCGGTAGAGTTATCACTAAGGTGGGCCCCGCAGGGCCACTTCGGATTTCAGGGTGAAATTCGGGGCGGGTCCTGTCACCAAATAAAGAAGAACAAAACTTGTTCGTAGGGAATGGAATGAAGGTTGCAGTAGAGGCCATAGGAGTTGTTAGGCTTTTGTTAGGATCTGGTTTTTTGTTAGAATTGGATAATGTTTTCTATGTACCTTCCATGAGAAGGAATTTAATTTCTTGTTCTCAACTTGTTGACAATGATTTCAGTTTTTTCGTTAATAAAATTGAGTGGAAATTATTTTATGATAATTCTGCTGTTGGCAATGCTTTTCGATTTAATGGCTTGTGGCAATTGGAATGTTCATATCCAAATGAGTCTTTTCTTGTTGAATCTGCTGGTGTCAAAAGAAATTTAATCAATGAAAAATCTTCTACTCTTTGGCATAAAAGATTAGGACATATTTCTAAAGAAAGAATGCAGAAATTAATCAAAGAAAACATTCTGCCTGTTTTGGATTTTTCTGATTATGATGTCTGTGTTGATTGCATTAAAGGAAAGCTGACAAACTTTTGAAAGAAAGGGTCAACTAGGAGTCTGCAACCTTTAGAGCTAATTCATACTGATATTTGTGGTCCATTCTCAACCCAAACCATATGTAGGAACCACTATTTTATCACATTCATTGATGACTATTCTAGGTTTTGTTATTTGTACCTTATTTCAGAAAAATCACAAGCACTTGAAAAATTTAAGATTTTTAAAATGGAAGTTGAAAATCAGTTGGAAAGAACAATTAAGGTAGTGAGATCTGACAGGGGAGGTGAATACTATGGGAAATATGATGAAACTGGGCAACATAAAGGACCTTTTGCATTGTTCTTAGAGGAATGTGGAATTGTAGCTCAATACACAACACCGGGGACACCTGAGCAGAATGGGGTAGCTGAGAGGAAGAATAGGACATTGTTGAATATGGTTAGAAGCATGATGTGCACTACTAGACTTCCTAAATTTTTGTGGGGTGAGGCACTGAAGACGGCAAATTATATATGCAATAGGGTGCCTAGTAAAGCAGTAGATAAAACTCCCTTTGAACTTTGGATTGGTAGAAAACCTAGTTTGGCACACCTACACGTTTGGGGAAGCAAGGCTGAAGCTAGACCATATAATCCGCAGGAGAAAAAGCTAGATTCCAAGACTGTCAGTGGTTTCTTCATAGGTTTTCCAGAAAAATCTAAGGGTTTTAGGTTCTACTGTCCCAAATATCATCTGAGAATCATTGAAACAAGGAATGCTAAATTTATTGAAGAAACTCAGTTGCAAGAAAAGGAGGATTTAAGCGATTTTCTCATAGAACAAGAAGAAGCAGTAGCTAAAAGTTTATCTCAGCAACATCAAAATTCAGAAACCTCCTTCTCACCTATGTCAGTTGTTCACTCTTCTATTAGTACACTTCCTGATGAAGAAAATCTGGAAAACCATGTTCCTGAGCCGATCATTCCCATTGAAAATCATCACAATCATGATCCGCAGATGCTAGATCAACTTGTAGTGCAGGAACCTCCACCTCAACCACAACCACAGCCTATTCAACCATTAAGACAATCACAGAGAGTAAGGAGGTCAGCAATCCCTAATGATTACATAGTTTACTTACAAGAAATAGATTTTGATTTAGGGGAAGAGAGCGATCCTGTCACCTACAAACAAGCTGTAGATAGTATTCAATCTAAACAATGGAAGAAAGCTATGGAGTCTGAATTGCAATCTATGAGTGACAATGCAGTTTGGGAATTATCAGAGTTGCCTCCTAATGTCAAACCTATAGGCTGCAAGTGGGTGTTCAGAACAAAGAAAAATTCAGATGGGAGTGTAGAACGACATAAAGCTAGACTAGTGGCAAAGGGTTTTACACAGAGAGAAGGGGTAGATTACAATGAGACTTTTTCCCCTGTTTCAACAAAGGATTCTTTTCGAATTATTATGGCTTTGGTTGCACACTATAACATGGAACTACACCAAATGGACGTTAAAACTGCCTTTTTGAATGGAGATTTGCATGAGGATATTTATATGACACAACCTGAGGGGTTTATTGCTTCTGGGAATGAAAGGTTAGTCTGCAAACTTAAGAAATCTATCTACGGATTAAAACAAGCTTCGAGACAGTGGTATTTAAAATTTGATTCTGTGATGGTAAAGTTTGGTTTTGAAGAAAATCCTCTTGATGAATGTGTATACTTGAAAACTAGTGGGAGCAAATTTATTTTTCTGATTTTGTATGTGGATGATATTCTTCTTGCCAGCAGTGACTTAAATTTGCTTAATGAAACTAAGTCTTTTCTGTCTAGAAACTTCGATATGAAAGATTTAGGAGATTCATCTTATGTTCTAGGTATAGAGATTGTCAGGGATAGAACTCGAGGTCTTCTGGGATTATCTCAAAGGAATTATATAGAAAAGGTGTTGAAGAGGTTTAAGATGGAAAAATGTGCTCCTGGTGATGCTCCTATGACAAAAGGAGATATGTTGCATAAAGATCAATGCCCTAGAAACAGCTTAGAGCAAGAAGCAATGAAGGATAAGCCTTATGCCTCATTGGTAGGCAGCCTCATGTATGCGCAGGTCTGCACTAGACCTGACATAGCCTACTCAGTTGGAATACTTGGAAGATTTCAAACTAATCCTGGACATGCACATTGGGTTGCTGGAAAAAAGGTCTTGAGATATTTGCAGAAAACCAAGGATTATATGCTAGTGTATAAGAAGATAGATGGTCAAGAACTTGCTGTGTTTGGTTTCTCTGATGCAGATTTTGTGGGAAAGCAGAAGGTTCAGCAACAAAGAAAATCAACTTCTGGTTTTATTTTTATGTTGGCTGGTGGCGCTATTTCTTAGAAGAGTGTGAAACAGACTAATATCACTACATCTACCATGTATGCTGAATTTGTTGCTTTATATGAGGCAACTATTCATGGAGTGTGGCTTAGAAATTTTATTAGAGGCATGAAAGTTATAGATACCATACACAGACCCTTGCCAATATATTGTGATAACAGTGCTGCAGTGTTCTTTTCGAAGAACAATAAGAGATCTTCAAAATCTAAATTTGTGGATCCAAAATATCTGTTGGTAAGAGAGAAAGTAAAGCTTGATGAAATTTGTGTAGAGTATGTGTCTTCTGAGGATATGTTGGCTGATCCATTCACTAAACCATTATCTGTTGCAGTTTTTAAAGAACATGTTAAGAATATGGGTTTAGTTGAGCCTTTAGATGTTGTTTGAATCAGTGGGAGCTCATAATTTATTTTAGAAGCTCAGCTTGGATGTAATTTTCATTAAAGAACATCTTTGTATTTTCTGATTTATATGGATGATGAACTATCAGTTAAGTTTTATTATTGCAGCTTGAATTTGGTGTTTGTATTACTACAGTAAATTATGAAATATATGTATCTATGTGCCTGTGTTTGGAAATTTGATTTTATGCAGGATAAGAAGATCAAGAGCAGCTGCTTATGATCCATGCTAAACTGTCATTTTGGTTTTGGACAGTGAGCAGAGGATCAGGATTCTCTTTGAGATTTTGCAGGCTTCAATTTGAAGCATTATAGCTTTGAAACTTTTTAGAAGCTAAAGGAGGACCATGTGTGAGGTATAAAGTATAAATCACAATGCAAATGCCTCATATGTTAATTTTCATGTTCTGTTGGGGACTTGCATGATTATAGTTCTGTTCTTGTGATCATAGAGTGCTATCATTGTCAGTTTTCTTTGGTAGTTTTCTATGGTTCATTTACAGCAATTATTTTTGTGAAAGTCTTGAAATTAGGTTATGTGTTATTGTGTAATAATAAGTGATCACTAAGGAGTTCTTGTAAATCTTGTTTTGTTGGTTAATGAAGCTAGTATGAAAGTCCAAGTGGGAGAATGTAAAACCTAATTGGACTATCATACAATATGGAACTTCATTAATCACAATATAAGATCATCTTAGGAACAAGAATTAAGGATTACACAATGTGATGCAATCCGGATAACTTGCAAATAAGGAAAATGTGATTATACTCTTTGCAGGTTGAGGAAACCTAATTCTATGTGGACTATAATTAGTTTACTAAGACATGAAGTAAAGTATGCTTTGCAGAGGAGTTGAATCCATGATTCACAAGGAAATCTTTATGGGAAGGTTTAGGAATCATCAACTCATATATAAAGCAAGGTCCCTGTTCTCACAATTAATCAAGCAATATTGTCTACCCCATTATAGACTGCTAAGGCATTGGAGAGAACAGAAGACTTGTGCTTTCGGCATTGCAATGGCTTCTACATCATCAAGTTAGTAATCTTTCATCGACTTATTGGTTTGTGTTTCTTGAATGTATATGATGGATGTTTGTTTGTGTTACTCTAACAGTTGCCAGGTGCTGCAAGTAAACAAAATATAACAAAATATAGATGCCTATATAGATGTTAAACTTTGAAATCTTTCTTAATATGCACATCTGTTCATCTGCATTTTGGTTTTCGATGTTGCCAGTTGCTGCAAGTAAAACAGGCCGCAGGAAGCAGTCTTTTTGGTTAGGTTCTGCCACGGTTTGATTTGGATGGATGAATAGTTGCTAGGTTAGGATGAATCTTGAGCCTTATGTTACAGGGTTACATGGAAGTATTATATGTTGTTCTGACGATATATGATGTATAAGGCTATATAGGGCTCTCTAGTCTCGACAGCTACCAGGAACTTGCTGCTAATCTTTAAGGGAATCATTGTCGGCAACCTGGCATTAGCCTCTTCAGGTTCTTTAGGTTGGTATTTTACTTGTAGAATAGTATACTAACCATCTAAATATCGTGGTCTGATGAGCATCTTATCACCTACATGATGCTTCACAGAATAGATTGTTAGGCTATTCTTAAGATTTGTCAGGACGATATGGTAAAGCAGAATCACTTCTTGGTAATATTGGAGTCTTCCAGGGTCACTAGAGTGGTATTATCTATTTGAAGAAGCAAAGAGAAGACAGGAAAGGCTAAGAATTTACATAAGAAGATATAGTTTGGACTTAACTGATAAAGACATGTGGAGAAACGTGGCTCTAGAGTCTAGACAATATAAGTGGAGGGACATTCTTGCATCTAATTACCTTAAGGCTTTTTGTTAAGGTTTTATGGAAAAAGTCAGGGAAAGTAAAATGTTTATGAAAGTAGGTATTGGAAGTATGGTTGCAGTATGGCTGTTTCTGTTCACTGTCATTAGCATTAATTTTTACTGTTAATAGCTTACCTCAGTTGTTAGAGTTGTTTAGATAAGTTATGGTTGGGTTGTCCCTTAAATTAAGGAAAAGTCTTTCTGTTTTTTTTCTCTTCTTTGTGTATATATAGGAAAAAGCTTGTAATCAGTTTTACAATGAAGTAATATCAGAAAACCTTCCACAAAGTTTCTGTCTTGTTTTCTTCATGGTATCAGAGCAAGAATTCAAGGCCTGCATGACTCTGTAATTGTTCTTGTGTAGTTCCTGAGTTTGTCAGCTTGTTATGGCTGGGAAATATGGTTCTAAAGGTGAGGAGTCTCTTGTATCTTCCGATGTTGAGTTTAATCCAAACCAACGTCTTAGTGCTGTTTTGTTGAATGAATTCAACTATCTCTCTTGGGCTAGAGCAGTTACACTTGCTCTTGGAGGAAGGTCCAAGCTTGGCTATGTCAATGGAGTTATACAGAGGCCTAAAGATGACTCCCCTACATATGATTCTTGGCTGTGCAAGGATCAACTTGTCATGTCTTGGTTACTCAACTCTATGGAGAGTAGAATAGAAGAGATTTTTAGTTTTTCTGAGTCTTCTATGCATCTTTGGAAACATGTTAAAGAGATGTATGGAAATCAGAATAATGCAGCTCGAGTTTTTCAACTCAAGCGAGATATTGTTGATCTACAACAAGAGGATAAGTCCTTTGTGCAGCACCTCAGTAGCCTTACAAGCATGTGGAATGAGCTAGATGTTTATAGACCTCATACCACAGAGGCTAGTGTTCTGGTAAAGAGAGCTGAGGAGGACAAGATTTTTCAACTCCTTGCAAGCTTAAGCTCAGATTATGAAGATTTGAGAAGTCATATTCTCATGAATGTTGAGCTTCAATCTTTCAACTCTGTATGTGCTACGATCCAAAGAGAAGAGGTTCAAAAGAAGGTGATGAATATGGAGAATAGGACAAGCCTATTTGAAACTAGAGCCTATGTTTCAAATCGCAGGCAAGTTGAAGAGAGGACATACAAAGGCAAGAGAAATGATTTAAAGTGCAATTACTGTGAATGTTTTGGGGATATCAAGGATAGATGTTGGGTTCTCCATCTTGAGCAGAAACCTAAGTTTTCAAAGGAAGGCAAAATTCTTCAAAAAGGCTGGAGTACTTCATCACATAAAGCAAATCTTGCAGATGCTTCTTCTACTGGGAGTATGATGAATTTCACCTCCAATCCCGCTGCTTTGATTAATGAATTTATTGCCTATCTCAACAAGAGGCAGATACATGGTAAAAAGGAAGAACCAGCCATAACTGGGAGTGAACGGCACACTGCTCTCCTTGGAAAGTTTGCTGGTTTTCTTGCTGAAACTGATTGTGTCCCACAAGAAGAAGCTTCAGGTATTCTAAAATCCTTCTCAACTGCTCTCAATGTTTGTGTTGTGGATGACTATTGGATTATAGACTCAGGAGCTACGGATCACATGACAAATAAGCGCGAAAATTTGCATGATTTTGAAAAATTGTCCATTCCTTCTAAAGTTTCAATAACAAATGGCAAAGGAGTTTCTGTTTTGGGAAAAGAAAAAATAAAATTTCTTTCTAGTTTCATTGAGTCAATTGCTCTTTATGCCCCTTCTTTTCCCTTTCAACTTCTGTCTGTTGGAAGAATTATACATACCTTAAAATTCCTTGTCATTTTCTCCCCTTATAATGTTATATTTCAGGATCTCATCACCAAGAAGAAGATTGGTGAAGGTTTCTTCTTGAATGGACTTTATTATCTATCAAAAAACTCCTTTGTCTCAAAGGTTTTTCAAGCTAGTTCAAGTTTAATTAGCACAAGACCATCATCTGTGGTATCAACGTTTGGCTCATCCTTCTGAGAAAGTGTTGTCTTTTTTGTTCCCAAATATGTACAAGGCAGCCAATCAAATGTGATGTCTGCCATTTATCAAAATCCTCTAAATTACCTTTTACTTCTTCCTTGTCTAGGGCTAGTAATCCTTTTGAAATCGTGCATTCAAACATTTGGGGTCCAGTTCTTGAGTCCTATGATGGATTTAAGTATTTTGTAACCTTTGTAGATGATTTTACGAGGATTACTTGGTTGTATCTTTTGAAACTAAAAAGTGAAGTTGTGGATGTTTTTAAGGATTTTCATAAACTTGTCATCACTCAATTTTCATCACCTATTCATATTTTACGATCCGATAATGGTTCTGAGTATATGTCCAATAACATGTCACAATACTTGAGCACACAAGACATTGTGCATCAAACAAGCTGTGTTGGTACTCCTCAACAAAATAGGATTGTCGAGAGAAAAAATCGAGACCTTCTTGAAAAAACCAGAGCTCTTATGTTTCAAATGAATGTTCCAAAAAATTTTTGGTCTCAAGGTGTTCACACGGCCGCATATCTCATCAACAGACTCCCTAGTAGAGTGCTGCTTGTTTCAAATCTCCTCTTGAAGTGATTAAAGGTAGAAAGATTGATCTGTCTCACTTAAAAGTCCTTGGGTGCACATGCTTCGTTCATTTTGAAGCTCATCAACGTGATAAACTTGATCCTAGAGCTGTTAAGTGTGTTTTTCTAGGATGTTCATCTACTCAAAAGGGGTATAAGTGCTACAACTATGCTACTAGGAAGCTCATTGTTTCCAGGGACGTGAGATTTGATGAAGTTACTCCCTATTTTACTAGAAAATCATGTGATACTGGTCAGAGGGAGTTTCTATCTGATATGTTTCCAAGTCCTAATCATTCTGTTGATGAGGATTGCAACTTGTCTATCAATCCTGATATCAAACCTAATCTTCCTGTTGATGAGGATTGCAACTCGTCTATCAATCCTGATATTCCAGTTCAAGAAGTTCCAGTTGTAATTCCTTATTCAGAAATGGATGCACAATCTATTGTCGAGCCTCCCTCTCCACCTGCAGTTGTTCTTCGTAGAAATCCTCCATGAGAACGAGGTCCTCCATCAAAGCTCAATGATTATAAAACCTACACTGCAAGGTATCCGATGACACACTTCATATCTTATAAGAATTTTTCCCTTGCTCATTCTGCATTTCTGAGTGCCCTTGATTTTATTCATGAACCTCAAAGTTTTGAGGAAGCTAATCATCTTGATGTATGGAAGCAAGCTATGGCAGATGAACTTCAAGCTCTCCATGACAATAATACATGGAGTGTTGTTCGAATTCCTAAAGGGAAGAAGGTTGTAGGCAGTCGTTGGGTTTACAAAATGAAGCTTCATTCTTATGGCTCTGTGGAGAGACATAAGGCTCGTTTGGTAGCTCGTGGTTTTACTCAAACATATGGAGTAGATTACAAGGAAACTTTTGCTCATGTTGCTAAAATGAGTACAGTGAGAGTTTTGTTATCAGTTGCTGCCAATCATGCTTGGCCTCTATATCAAATGGATGTAAAACATGCGTTTTTAGATGGTGATCTTGAAGAAGAGGTTTATATGAAGTTGCCCCCAGGTCATCCTCAATCACATGATCCTGAGATAGTCTGCAAGCTTCACAAGTCTATTTATGGTTTAAAGCAATCTCCACGTGCTTGGTATGTCAAGCTTAGCTTAGTACTTGAAGAAGTTGGTTTTCACATAAGCAATGTTGATTCCTCTCTGTTTGTTCGAATTGGCTCAACTAGTAAGCTTGTGGTGCTCATCTATGTTGATGATTTAATTGTGACAGGTGACAATGTTGAAGAGATAATACTCTCAAGCAATCTTTGCGAAATAGGTTTGCTTTGAAAGATTTGGGCATTCTCAAATATTTTCTTGGTACAGAAGTGGCCACTTCTCAGAAATGTCTTTTTCTAAACCAAAGAAAATATGTTCTCGATCTTTTACAAGATACTGATCTGTAGGATTGCAAGCCAGCTTGCTTGCACTCCTCTTGACAGCAAGCTCCAATTTGATGTACAAGGTGAGCCTCTCCTGAATGTGAGCTATTATCAAAGGCTGGTAGGTAAGCTTATTTATCTTACCATTACTCGTCCAGATATAGCTTATGCAGTAAGCATTGTTAGTCAATTCATGCATTCTCCTACTTTGGCTCATCTTCACATTGTTAAACAAATTCTTCGTTATCTCAAAGGCTCTGTTGGAAGAGGTGTTTTGATAAAAAACAATGGTAACACTCAAATCATGGGTTACACAGATGCTGATTGGGCAGGGAACTCTCTTGATCGTAAATCAACTACCGGTTTTTGCACATTTGTTGGTGGTAACTTAGTTACCTGGAAAAGCAAGAAGCAGACAGTTGTTGCTCGCTCTAGTGCAAATGCTGAATATAGAGCTATGGCTTCAACTGCTTGTGAGCTCATTTGGTTAAAAGGTCTCCTCTCTGATTTGGGGTTTCCTAGTTGTCAACCAATGTCCCTTTTCTGTGACAATCAAGCTGCAATGCATATTGCTTCTAATCTGGTTTTTCATGAAAAAACAAAGCACATAGAAGCTGATTGTCACTACATTCGAGCTCAAGTTCAATCCAAGATCATTGATACTCACTACACCCGGAGCCATGATCAGTTGGCTGATATTTTCACCAAATCCCTTCCCACTGCTCACTTTCACAGAATTTTGGGCAAGCTTGGATCAATGAATCCCCTTGATCCAACTTGAGGGGGAGTATTGGAAGTATGGTTGCAGTATGGCTGTTTTTGTTCATTGTCATTAGCATTACTTTTTACTGTTAATAGCTTACCTCGGTTGTTAGAGTTGTTTAGATAAGTATGGTTAGGTTGTCCCTTAAATTAAGGATTTTCCTTATTGTTTCTTTTTCTCTTCTTTGTGTATATATAGGAAAAAGCTTGTGATCAGTTTTACAATGAAGTAATATCAGAAAACCTTCCACAAAGTTTCTGTTTTCTACTGAATTTTTTAGGACAACTTGTTGTTACATAATTTAATTTTGATTTTAGTTTTCGTGTGTGCAACGCTCTCTGCATGCTTGAATTGTTGTAACCAAATGTTAAGTCGGTCATCGTAGTGAAATACGGATAACTGTTTATGTCTTACCCGGTAGAGAATCAAGTCGTGGCTATGAGCCTCATGGCATTTACAACTTTTGTACTAGCATCAATTAAAATGATTACTCTAAACTAAGATCCTGCATTTAATGGAAGTATTGACATGTTTCAGAAATTTCTTTGCAAATATAAATTTAAAAGCACTCTACCTTCAGGTGGTAGTTTTTGGTTTCTGGAAATTGGTCAGTACCCTCTAGAGGAAAGGATGGTCCAGTTCAAGATGTTGATTTTAGAATTCACTCAAATATTTGGAGCATCATGTGGTTTTCTTAGGGTTTGACAGTTGAAACTTATTATGTTACATGATCAAGTTTTATCTAATTGGTTATTGCTCTTTATTGTGGGAGAAAATACTATGTACTCAAGGATTGTTCTTTCATTTGATGTTTTACTAATTACTTATATTCATCAGGTGGAAGCTCAACTTCATGCCAGTTCCATTGAACTCATAGAGGTTCCTCACCGAGGTTCCTTGTACTGTTGTAATTTCATATAAAATGTTGTATCCCGTTGTTCTTCCTACCATTTCCACATCCTTAGACATTCTAATGTGGAGTTGGTACGTACATGAAACTCTTAAGTACCCTGCAAAACAATATGAACTTGGGCATGATCGATGAATGTCTTTTGAATGATCCATCGTTACTAGACTAATAGTGAACCCTAGGCACCATGCAAGGACGAGCATTTTCTGTATTGTATATTTCTATAATAAATTTCAGAAATATTATTTTATTTGTTCTTTTTTGGGTTTAAATCCATGTCAATGCTGATTGCAAGGAGTCAGCTGTAATGTATATCTGTGGCAATCCTTTTGAATTCATGGTTAAGCTAGTTTCTTCATATTAATGACCAGCCAGGGCTCTTAGTATAGTTAGTGGTTTAAGTTTCTCACCTGGGCCATAGCTTTGAGATGTTCAAAACTAGCTGGAGTGCTCCTACTCAAGTAATTTTTCTGCCTTGTCATGAACTACAATTTGATAGCATGGCCGGAAAGTCTCCAGAAATTTCATTTGACCTCAAACTTAAAATTCTAAGACTTCAAAGTCTTTCCTGATCCACGGTACTTCCTGTTAGGCTGTTATTTCTGAGACTAAGTGTTTCCAAACTCCGCGAATGCGGCAATGCTTGGGGACTTTGTTGTCACTTGGATGCAGTACTGTTTGAAGCATATTCAGCTGAACTAAGGAGCTAGGAGGAATATCCCAGGATAGGGTGTTCATACTATGCTAGGTGGAGTTATTCCATTTAATATGGAATTTGAAAGATCAATGAATCCAGGATATGGGGTTTTGCTTTATAGAAGCAGGGATTTCACCTGTCTACTTAATTGGTTTTCACCTGTCTACTTGGTTTCCTGAAAGAGAGAAAGACCAAGCTCGGCAAGACTTCACCTGTGAAATTTGGCTTCGCCAATTGCAAGAAAAATTGATCTTTCAAAGGACTTGAAGCTGAAATCAGTTTCTGTAAATGAATCAAGAGTCAGAGGATTTAGATCGAAGATGAGCTCTGAACTGGTTGGATGATATATATAATTAACAGAAACGAGGTTAAATGAAATTTCCCAAAACCATTTAGGAATCAAATACAAGTGCATAGTTCTAGGAACTGGACTTGTCAAATGGTTGAAAGAAACATCAAAATACCAGCCATGAAAGAAAGAGTTCCCAAACCATCTGGCAGTGTCCCATTCAGTTCTTCAGTCGAAAACTCAGCCACGAAATACGAAGCAATGACCACAAAGAACTGGTACGTACGGGACAATATATGAGTAAAATATTGTCCACAGTTGGTTCAAATGTCTGTCAAGCTGAACCAACCATTCTGGTAAATTACTAACCAAATAATTCTTGATTTGTTTCCCAAATCCAAGAACTGCAGACTAGGCAATGGACCCCTAGAATGCATGCAGTTCCCTCTTCTCGGAACCTGAGGTAAGGTAGTTATTCCTTAATTGATAGGTAGAAAAGGTTCAGTGATAGGAGCATTTTAATGCGACGTTTTACTTGCTTTTCCCTACATTTCTTGCGTTATTTCCTTATTAAAACCCTGTTTAAGAAAGTTTCCATTCTTTGATTGGGAAAGTTCCTAATTGTAGAAAGTTTCCGTTTTGTAGTTTCTATTTCTCATTTTTAGAAAGTTTCCCATTTTAGTTTAGGAAAGTTTCCATTTTTCATTTTAGGAAAGTTTCTATTTTTGGTAACAGTTTCTATTTTCAGGACTTTGGAATAAATGAGCTGAAATGAGCTCATAAATGGAAAGAGGAGCTAGCCAACGTTGGAGGGAGTAAAGACAAGCCACTAAGGGCTGCATAAATGAGTTGGAATGAAGAAAAGAAGCTTTCCTGTTTCAACCAGGAAACTCCACTCAGAAGAGGAAACCCTGCCAAAACAAGACTCTTGAGCCAACCAAGAAAGGAAATCGGCAAAATGATGTGTCATGGCATGAGAGAAGCTTCTTGAAGACATTTGATGATGACATGGCATGAAAGTGGCGCATGGAGGCCCAAGAACTCTCAAGAATGACTTGGATTTTCGGCAAATGGATAAAAGCCCAAGGAATTAGGGTTTTGGGATGCATGTGAGATATTTTTGGAGACCTAAGCCATGTTGCCGTGAAAACCTAAGAGGAAGAGAGGAAGTTGGCGTCAAAATGAATCAAGATAAAGGTGATTGACGCCATACAAGGAAGGATATGTCTTGGAGATATTCTTGGAGGATTTAATTGGGAAATTGCCGTGTAAATGGAGAGAGAAAAAGGGGAATCAACGTGAAAATCAAAGAAACCCTAAGAAGATGACGCCAAGAGAGATTCAAGGGAGAAATAAAAGGAAAGAGAAAAAGGTGGAGACCAAGAAAAGCTAAAAAGGTGTCTAGGTTCATTCCTACATTCCCTAAAAGGAAGTTTGGCCGAAATAAAAGAGAAAAATCAGAATATTTACAAGGAATTTCGGCAACCATATGTTAGGGAATTAATTTGGAATTTGGTGATTGGTTGAACAACAAAGAAGGGCTTACTTGGCATCATACCATTGGTTGAAGTGATGTGGAAATTTCTGATTGCTTTGTGAACCCTAGCCGTGCTCCTATATATACATCTCATTCTAGACGTTGGGTTCCTCTCCTTGACGTTTAGACTTTAGAAAAAAAAAAATCAGAAAACCTCTAGAATTGCAGTGAGTTTCTCCATCCTCTAGGGCAAGCCACGAAGTTCAAGCAAGGCCAAGGAAGAGAAGAAGAAGCCATGATCTATTCCTCCACCATCCACCTTTGAAGCTTGCTTTCGAGATTCAAAGATTTCATCATTATTCACCCATCATCATCCTCCATCCACGGTGTAATTCGACCTCTACCTTGTAACATTTGTTTGTATTTCGTTGGTTTTGCTCTAGTTGATATATATGGTTGAACAAATAATTAATTTATGGAATTTTTATGGTTGAATGATATTTTCAGATTCATATATTGTAATTCGAGAGTTGCTTATGTGAGTTTGTTTAATTAAATTTGCTTTACAGAAAACTTTTATATGTTTATCTTATTTGGGTCGACACTTATAGGATTTGCATGTAATTGGTGCTAGGTTTAAGAACATAAATCAACTTTTTGCTTTGTGTAACTTGAATCAAAAGTAGTAAAGGTCTTGTCCAAAGATCGAATTTAATTGACGAGGATTGCAATTAGGTGGACTTTTCCATACTAAGTTGTACACTTGAGTTGATAGCCTTTCTCTATGTCTAATGCGTTAAACATGTCATGATTGACTAGCTTTCTAGGGTTTGATTACATGTTTGATAGGATTAATCTAGGTGCTTTCGCTTAGGTTAATTAGCATTGAAAAGTAAAATATGGGAAATCATTTGCTTTCGAATGTTTCACATGATCAACTCCTTTCTCATGACTTAGATGAACAATATTAGGGTTTGAATCGATTTTAATCATAGTTTCGGTTTTGATCTTTGTTCTCTCATTCCATTCGTGTTTTTATGTTTTTGTGTTTTAATTGTTTTCTTTACTTAGCTTATTTTTCGAAAACCAAAACCAAAAATCCCCCTTTTTCGTAAATAATGTTTATACTTGTGAATATCTTTGTGAATATTACTTTGTTTTAATTTTAATTGTTTAATTGTTTGACAATGACAGGTGTACCCTCAATCCCCGGAATAGAACGATCCCTATTTGCTTATACTACTAACGATATTTTCAGGGTTAAATTATGCGCTTGCTGCTTTGAGCGTATCAATTTTTTGTTCCTTTTATTTCTCCCTTGAATCTCTCTTGGCGTCATCTTCTTATGGTTTCTTTGATTTTCACGTTGATTCCCCTTTTTCTCTCTCCATTTACACGGCAATTTCCCAATTAAATCCTCCAAGAATATCTCTAAGACATATCCTTCCTTGTATGGCGTCAATCACCTTTATCTTGATTGATTTTGACGCCAACTTCCTCTCTTCCTCTTAGGTTTTCACTGCAACATGGCTTAGGTCTCCAAAAATATCTCACATGCATCCCAAAACCCTAATTCCTTGGGCTTTTATCCATTTGCCGAAAATTAATCCAAGTCATTCTTGAGAGTTCTTGGGCCTCCATGCGCCACTTTCATGCCATGTCATCATCAAATGTCTTCAAGAAGCTTCTCTCATGCTATGACACATCATTTTGCCGATTTCCGTTCTTGGTTGGCTCAAGAGTCTTGTTTTGGCAGGGTTTCCTCTTCTGAGTGGAGTTTCCTGGTTGAAACAGGAAAGCTTCTTTTCTTCATTCCAACTCATTTATGCAGCCCTTAGTGGCTTGTCTTTACTCCCTCCAACGTTGGCTAGCTCCTCTTTCCATTTATGAGCTCATTTCAGCTCATTTATTCCAAAGTCCTGAAAATAGAAACTGTTAACAAAAATAGAAACTTTCCTAAAATGAAAAACGGAAACTTTCCTAAACTAAAATGGGAAACTTTCTAAAAATGAGAAATAGAAACTACAAAACGGAAACTTTCTACAATTAGGAGCTTTCCCAATCAAAGAATGGAAACTTTCCTAAACAGGGTTTTAATAAGGAAATAACGCAAGAAATGTAGGGAAAAACAAGTAAAACGTCGCATTAAAATGCTCCTATCATTCAGGTTGCAAAGTTTACCTAAGAAACTCGGAATCCCACCTTCGACATCAAAAACAGTGAGGGCTGTCATATTGCCAATCAAAGCAGGTATATAAACTACTGAATCTTAGATCAATGACTTGTAACTTTTTCCATCTTCCTCGGAAGCTTGCTGTATGTAAGAATCTATTCCCAGACACCAGACAGATAGAAACGTCAAACTTGGCAGTTCACTGAAAACAAGAGGCCAGGGATCCTTCCATACAAGCCAATAGCAGATTCATTGTATACAGAAAGTAATTAACAAGACTATTGATACTGAGAAACCAATTAAAATATCTGAATTGAAACTGTTAGAATCAAATAGTATTAGTATCGTGGACAATGGAGGACATCAGACAATGCATTACCAGTGAACTATCCAAGGTTATCAACAGGGTAATGCATTACCAATTGAAGGTTATGATCAGATAATGGATGGTAAAGCTGGGACAACGTACATGTCAAGAATCTGCAAGCTTTACAAAAAGGAAAGGGGAAAAAAAACATATTACAAAAGAAAACCCGAAAAAGAAAAATATTTCTGCTCATCTTCAATTGCATGCTCTTCCCAAAATGTTCATTACATGAGATATTTAGAAGTCTTAGGCTGCATGGAACTTCCAAGCAGAAAGAGAGAGAATTGTTGTTCCTTTCCATCCAATGGTGAGGCATTTCCCATTCATATCCAATGTGCATGATTTCCCACATGCAAATTGCTTAGCAGTAAGGTCTGCTTGGTACAACGATGACAAGCTAAGCTCCGCTTCCACCATTCCAAACTTTGCAAACAAACTCCTCCAAACATCAATCTTCATGTGCCTGAATATCCTCTCTTCTTCACTTGCTATAATATTTGTAATCTGTTGCGCCAAAAAAGTCTCTTCCAATTCCCTCCTGTATGGACTGGAATTATCCATACAGACATCAAGGCAATCAAAATAAGCACTATAGTAGAAGACCGCTTCATTGAAACGGTCTTCAAAAACTGGTGAATAGAGATTTGCTTCGATTTCTGTGATCACCATTAGACATGGATTGAGCTTTCTGAGCTCTGTTATTGCAGATTCCAAGCAATCAGGTAGGGTCCTCATGCTGCTTCGCATTAGACAACAGTAGACTGCAGTTGCTTCACCATCCTCAGACTCGAAGGCATCTTCATTGAGGTTGTTGATGTCTGTAACCGTTGCTATTTTAAAGGAAAAGGGCAAATGTAATGCCTCAGCAAACTGAGCCAACCTTTTGCCGGTGTCCTCTAGCTTTTGTCTTGATGCAGTTCCACTTCCAACTGCAGTAACTTTTAGCATCTCAATTGGTTGTTCATATCTTGACGCAAGAGCTTGCATCAACACTATGCAGTGCCCCCCACTTCTGATCTCAAGGTCAATGAAATGAACTCTTTTGGCCGATGCTACACTTTCCACAATTGCTTGGATCCCGGCAAACTGAGTTACTTGATAGAAGGGAAGTTCGAGGAAACAAGCAAAGAAAGCAGGACAACAAGCCATTGTCCTTTCTAAATGCATTGCAAGTAAATCCTTACTTTCTGAGCCCTTAGATGTGTTTCTCCCAGTTTCCCTATCTGTCCTTTCTCGAAGAGCTTTAGAAAAATAATAAACAACTCTCTGAACAGTATTTCCAGTGCTGGAAGATAGGAAATGGCATAGATTCTGCAGTTTTCTCGCCCTATCATATTGTTGCTTTCCAACCTTATCTGCAAAAGCTAAAAGAAGGTGTGCAAGCTCAACCTCTTTGACTTCCTGGTCTGAGAGACCTAGGGGAGCACAGCCTAAAACATGTTTAGGTATGGAGTCATCGGCATACTTTTGGGAAGAGAATTGGATGAACCTTTCTCCTGCTACTCTCATTACTTCTACAGTTGATAATCTGGAAACAGAACTCATGGTTCAAGTGTATAAAGCTAGGGTTCTATTGTAGAAGCGTATATGGGTGGGTTCATAACCCGTGCAATATATATATAAGCTGACCTTGAAAGCTATGACTTTTGATAGGTTGACAAAATTGTAGCATTGATCCTAGGCTTGGGTTCCACAAGCTTTCGTGGAAAACCTGTCAACAGCTGTATAGAAACTGAAATGTCAAAAACAATTAGTATAATACAGATTATTCCGGTACCCAAAAATGATTCTTGTGATCCACAACAAACTGTGCACATATCAATACATCCAAAAGATACAGTGTCTGACTGCAAGGAGTATTTGACGATACCATCCAAGCAGCATTATTTTTCTGATAAAGTACTTTTCTCCATAACAAGGATCTGATATATTTAACCAAGCATGTGTACAGGACACCAGCCGGCATCTTGTGCAGTTCAAGAATAAGGGAATAAGCTGTAGAAGAATAAGGGAGTGAGGAAAGTAAATAAGACAAAGCAAGAAAATCACACGATACAGAGAAGAAAGTACAAAATGGAAGAACGCTTTCATCCAGCAGCGCAGCATGGCATATTTTCCTGTACAAAATTCAAACCATCTGGTTGAGTAAATTATGCAGAACACAATAGATTCAATACTAGCTTGACACAAAAGATACTTCATGAATAGGACAGATTTTGGCTGCAAAGGGAAATATTCGGATTACACTAGTTCTGTTTATATTTTAATTTTAAGGACACCTTAAAATCTACACAAATGGTATTTAGCTTCAATTATACTTGAATCAAATATATTTTATCTAAATCTTCTATGGTGAATTCTGGAATAGGTTTTCCCGCCAGTGCAGTCACAACATGTTATGAACTTATGATACAATCATACAATAGTATTAGAGATATGTTTTGCAGTTGTACAGCACCAGTGGAGATTATATTCCTATTTAAAATCTATGTGTTGGTCATAAACAGTTTCTTCTCCTAGTGGCGCAGTTTTGGAGACAGAGCATAGTGATCATCTCCATAGACAAAGAGGACCATTCAGATATTATCATAATTGGATTTAATGTTAACAGATCAGGGTGAAATTAGCTTTCAGATCACGACAACCAATGAGGCAGCAATATACTTGAGCAACTTCAGTAATGAGATATCAGTGAAACAGCCGTCAAATGATTTGCATTTGCACTCCTGCGTAAATTTTGTATCCTCATGAGAAACACTATGAATAACACAAAAAGAAGAATCGATGATTGCAGATAATTTCAAAAAAGTAAACAATACAAAGATAAATGTTTAATCATCATCATTATCATATGTGCTATTCAACCATTCAGCTGAATAAAGCTCAAGGTTAGCACAAGAAGAACTTGGACAGGGCCCTGATCACAATCCTAAAACAGAAACTAATGCTGGTTTGCTTGACTCTTCCAAATACCATGACCATCTGTTTGATGGACATATTAACTACATTATATTTTATCAAGACAAATGGATAGGAGCACAGCATCAGTAAACTAGATTCTGGCATACCATGAACACACATTAGACCAACAACAGATTCTGTTAAATTTCGCACATTACCTGGTAGCGCGCAGTAAGCGTTTGATGAGAATTGACATGTGTACCACATCTTGGGCACACTATGAAGCTCCCTTCATTTATGGGTTATGATTTATATATGAATGTCAAAATAAGCATATAAATAGTCAGCAGTGTTCTATGTGGCTGCTCATAGTGCTACTCTTCTGTCAGCAGTGATACACAGAAATAGGTTGATCATTATTCAAATTTGAGAAGATGTCCACTTTTTCACCAGCGATAGAAAGAGAAAGTTTATCATCATTAACATTTGAAGATAAGAAAGAAGCATTCTTCTCTCTAACTAGAGTAACCCATCTCATTAACATATGAAGAGTATGCTAATCTTACTATGCACATCAGGAGAAAGAAGTAAAGTGACTGGTAAAAGAGAGACAAATAATGACTTAATTCTGATTGGTAGGAAATATATATGCGGGCGCACACAAAGAAATCATTTAGATATTCCTATTTGAAATGTCATAAACAGGTTTCTCTCCTAATGGCGCAGTTTCTTTTCTTTCCCCAAATAGAAGTGCTGAAGGACACAGATATAGCAGATTGGTCATCTTGGTAGACAAAGAGGATATGAAAATTGGATTTAATGTAAGCAAAGCGGGGTGAACTTAGCTTTCAGATCTCGACAACTATTTAGGCAGTAATATACTAGAGCAAATGCACTAATGAGAAATATATGAGACAGCCGTTGAATTTTGGTGCTGGCATTTACACTCCTGTTGTATATTCTGTATCCTCATGAGGAACATTATAAGGAACAGTAAAAGGAGAATAGATTCTCATGCATAAACATAAAAAAGAAACCGAAGCAACAGAACATGTTTAATTATCATTCATCATAAGTGATATTCACCATTTCAGCTGAATAAAGTGCAAAAGAATAACCTATGTAGCCCTGATCATAATTACAAAACAGAAGCTAAAGCTTGAAGCTCTACCAAGAAAGAAATGATGCCGTTTTATTATTATCAAACAAATTTCCAAAGAGAAAGAGATTGGAGAGGTGTTCCTTTCCATCCGGCAATCAGGGTTTTCCCATCCATAGTGATGGTGCAAGAATTCCCACAGGGAAAGTTCTTAGCCACCAGCTCAGCTTGATATAAGGATGATGAGCTTAACTCCATCTCCTCCATTCCATAGCGAGCAAAAAATGCCCTCCAAACATCAATCTTCACATTACGTATCTTCCTCTCCTCTCCTTCAGTTGCCACAATATTTTTAATTCCATTTCCAAAGTAGTTCGACTCCAAACTCTTTCTTATTGGATCATTTTGTTCAATACAAGTTTCCGCGCAGTCAAAGAATGCACTATAGAAGAAAAGGGCTTCAATGAATCTGGTCACAAATACAGGTGAGTTGTGATTCGCCTCAACTTCGGTGACCACTGTTACAGATGGATGGATGTTCTTTATCACTTTCATTAAAGAATCCAGGCGATCTGGCTGTGGGACCATGGACCTCAGTACGAACTGAGTGTAGACTGCAACCGTTTCCTCAGAATCTAGCTCAAACATGTCTTCTTTGAGATCTAGCATATCTGGTACCAGCACCATTTTGAAAGAAAATGGTAAGTTCATGGTTTTGGCAAAACTCTCCAACCACTTACCTGTATTCTGAATCGTTTCTTTAGAAGTTCCGACAGCACTTATCTTGAGAAGTTCAAGCGGGAAATCACGGGATGCTAAGGCTTGCATCAGAACTGTCCATTGCACTCCACTCCTGATTTCCAGATCAATTACATGAACCTTCTTAGCCTCAACCACCTTTTCCACTACGGCTTGAATTCCAGCAAATTGTGCAATTTGGCAGAAAGGGATCTTGTTGTGACATGCAAGGGAGGTTTCATTTGTGTTCATCATTGCCTTATCAATATCAAATGACTGCTTTTTTTGTATGGTTCTTCCAGTTTCTCGATCAATCTTGTCTTGAAGAGCTTCACAAAAGTAGAAAACCACTCGTTCAACCGGATTTCCTCTATCAGAACACAACCTCTCACAGAGGTCAAGCAACTTGCTTGCACGCTCATATTGTTGATATCCTACTTTCTCAGCTGAAGCAAGAAGGAATTCCACAAGTTCCACATCTCTACTCTCCTCATTGGAGAGGCCAGCAAAGGAGAGTTCAAAAGGATGGCTAAGCATGGAGGGTATATCAGATGGCGACACTTGGGAAGCAGTACGAATGAACCTTGCTCCTGCCACCCTCATGATTTCTTCTGTTGATAACTTGCTACTCTTCACCTCTGTGTACGCTGGATAAGGGTTAGGCTCGACAATTCTTTCCCCATTCAAGCGTTTAAACCCGCTGCCATAGTTGTTTAAGAGATCAAGCCCTGCTACAGAAAAAAAGTCTCTCTTTAATTCTTTCTTGGGTGGTTCAACATGTGGAACTAAAGTTGGGATACTCTCAAGCTTAGCTATCTCCTCCAAGCATGCTTGAAGTGGTGGGGAGAGAGCACCAAACTGAAACTGCATGTCATCGAAGACCCCATAGTCGGAAATCAATTGTGGCTGCTGCTGCAGCTGCTGATCTTGTTGTTGGTATTTGGTAAAATCCGAGAAGCCATTTCCATAAATTCCATAATCAGAACAAAGGGAACCAAATCCACCCCAATTTTCTGCTTCATAAACTTGTTTCCCCCCAATGCTCTCCACTTCCATAATCTCAACAGTGGAGCCAAGTTTATCCTGAACTCCACCAAAGTTGAACTCCCCAAAAGAAGACATAGTATTTGCCATCTCGAAAAGGAAATTAACTCACAATCTGCGCTCACTATTCTAGTGCAGGTTCAGAAATTAAGCATGAACAAAGTAAAAATGTTTCCCTCAACCCTCAAGCTCCTTATTATCTATCAAATCATCACTTTGCACATTATAAAATATTACCCCTATTGAGTAATACACTGCAACAATGAATGAGATTGATGTTTTGGATTTATCACCATGGATTATATGCGCTAAAATCCATAAACCTATGCATGCCAATTGTCTCAACTGGGGAAAAGTCACTATACAAGTCGTATATTATAATGATTTCACAATCGAGGCCTGATATCTACGAGGGTTCCAATCAAATCGTCTTAAGAAGTTCAGCCAAAATGCCGACAAGCACAAGAATATGAGGTATGCGATGATGCAACTGAGAAACAACAAAAGAGGGTTTACAATGTGGGAAAGGGAGTTGGGTACTTACAATGCAGCCTGTGCCTTGTTTCTACCTGATGGAGCTTAGCGAGGTCTGACAGCGACGGCACGACAACATTTGCGCGTCGCCATTGTTTTATATTTCATCTTTAACTAACTAATTGGCTCCATCATATCATTGTACTTTGTCGTCGGCTCTACATATGCTGACCAGGCCGCGGTGAGTCGGTGACTGGCCAAGGCCAGCACGACCAAGCATATCAAATGGGGCAATCACAGGTTTTAGGAAAAAAAAAAAATTAAAATATATGTCAAAACTTTAATAAAAGAAAAAAAAAATGTATATTCACCTAAAGGACAGCTTTTATAGGATCAGAACAAAAAAATTTAAGGGACAGTTTTTAAAGGATCAGACCAAAAAAAAAAAAAAACCTAAAGGACAGTTTTTAAGGGACAAGTGAATCTGAGGACTGAAAATAAATGCACAGTTTTAAGTTGTTATAATTTCTGCTTTTATATTTAATACATGTAGTTGAGATGCACTTGCCCCTCACAGTCCCTTAAAACTGTTCCTTAGGTGAGCAAATCTGTAAAAGATAATAAATTAGAATAAAATTGTAGTATGATTAATATTTTTTTTTTAAATTACATATTTTAATAAAATTTGTGGCTATAGATATTAGACAATTTTTCATTATAGATACTGTTTGGACCCAAAATGAACATTTTGGCCTAACAAGGCATGTGTTGGAGAAATTGAGCCAATGTCAGTGGCTCAAGCTATATATTGTCGACAAGCTCGAAATATATATTTAGAGGCTAAATAAAGCCTACTATGGAAGCATGGAAGCATGAAAAGTTAACTTTAACACATTTTCTTACTTCGGCTAGGAGAAACCGAGCTAAACAAGGAAGGAGGGGCGGCAGACTAACCAAATGAAATCTAAATGTGCTGAAACTTTCCAGATCCATTCTAGACAGCCCAAGGATCATTTCTTATGAAGAGTGCAAGAGCTTTTTTTGAGTGGAAGACCTTCAAACAATCAGCCCAATTTTCTACAGAAGCAAAACTGGAAAACTGGACCTGTAAGAGGTCCAGCAGCATTTTCGGCCCAACCACATGGAATAAAAATCTGAAAATTTGTCAGGATGATCTACACTCATAGTGGAACATTTCATATGAAGAAGTCGAAGGCATATAATGAAGTCTTGTTGGAGAAATAATTGAAGGAATAAAGGGGCAGAAACTAACCTAAAACCAGCTCAATATTCACATGTTCATGTTTCCTACCCACATGAAGAAAGCTAGATGCTTTTCTCTTTTTCCTTGGATATATTTTTCTTCTACAATCTCTTTAATAGATCATCACCACTTCCATGTTGCTGCACCTTCATGCTTTGCTTTCATTTCATCTTTTCTCTATCTTTTCCATATTTTACAAGTGAACTTAGATCTACTTTCATTATTTTTCTTCCACTCATCATTTCACTCTTCTTTTTCTTCCCTATATAAACACCTTCTCCTCTCATTCTAAAAAGACACATTCACATTCAACAACAACATCTCTAAGATGATCTAAGTTCTCTCTAGAGCAAACCTCTCTAAGAGCAACTCCTCTCCTTCTCTTTCTCTTACCGGTGATCACACTCCTAGTCCTAGTCTTCTCAGAAGCCGACTTTTAGTGCCACCAAACCCTCTGTCAACGTGCTTCGGTCCTAGTCTCCTCGGGAGCCGATTGTAGTACCACGACCAAACACCAACACAGACATTCACAACACAACATCAAAACATCTCTAAGATGATCTAAGTTCTCTCTAGAGCAAACCTCTCTAAGAGCAACTCCTCTCCCTCTCTTTCTCTTTCTCTTAGCGGTGATCACACTCCTAGTCCTAGTCTTATCAGAAGCCGACTTTCAGTGCCACCAAACCCTCTGTCAACGTGCTTCGGTCCTAGTCTCCTCGGGAGCCGACGGTAGTGCCGCGACCACAACGGTTACAGAACCAGCCAAGCCCTAGCAACCCAGCCAAGCTAAAGTCACGCTTTAGCAAGTTCTCCTCACTTCCCGGTGGTTCTCGCTCTGCTCGATCTACAACATCGAGTATCGATTGTGATTTTCAAGAAGCTCAGCAAAAGTCCTCGCCACGAGGCACAAAGAATCCCACGACGAGGTTGGTGCTCTCCTCGTCCACAATTGCTTGAAAGAAGTCAGGTCAAGGGACACCCCCGACGACCGCACCCGAACGGTGCTGGCACGCCAGCGCAGAAAAGAGACTGTTGACCAGCTGCAGCAAAATTGGAGCCAAACAGATACATAATTTATCAGGTTCGCTCACCTAAAGGACAATTTTAAGAGACTGTGAGAGACAAATGCATCTCAACCACATGTATTAAATATAAAAGCAAAAATTATAACAACTTAAAATTGTGCATTTTATTTTCAGCTGTCAGATACACTTGTCCCTCACAGTCCCTTAAGTGAGCAAGCCTTCATAGTTTATTTTTAACTTTTAAAACTAAAAAGAACCAAAAAATTGAAAACTAGTCTTCCCAACATGATTCGAACTTGGAACCAGCTGCAAAATTCATGCATGCCTTGCCACTACACCAAGTTGGTTGGTAATGATTTTGGAGAAACTCTAAGCTACTTATCGAGTTTTTCATATACATAAATTGATGAGAAAAATTCAGCTATCCTCCCCAAACTATGTTGCCAAGGCCAATTTGATACCCGAACTCTCAAAAGTATCAATGTGATACCCAAAGACATATTTTGACATCAACGTGATACTTCCGCTCAAAATTTGTGACGGTTCCGATAAAAATGATCACGTGTCGTACATGTGACTAGATTTTAAGGGCAAAGTCGTACTTTTACACCAATTTTGTTATATATATATATTAAAAAAAAAAGATATATGCTTTTCATCTTCAACTTAGACCAGACAACAAAAACCGAAGAACCCCCAAAATTACAACTCTCTCTCTCTCTCAAAATTAAACTGAATAAGCCCCAAAATTTCGTTCTCAAATCGGAAACTAAAATCAACCATGGGCATAAGAGGTCAAAACCCTACAAATCTAAATCTAAATCGCAGAGAGAGACCGTAATCTCCAATTCCCAATTCAAGTACAGTCGCAGCTCTCTCCATTCAAAAAGGTATCCAACCCAGATCTTCTTCTACTTCCAGATATGTAACCCAATTCTTAATTTCAAATTTCCCCAAATTTCCAAACATAGGGTTTTTGAACTGACTTCGTCGTTGATTGGGGGGAATCAGATAAGCCATGCCAAGTTAGAGGAATGGTTACGGAAATCGCTCCCATTCTCAGTCCGATTACTCCGACAACGGCGGAGGAGGCTGCGGCGGCAAGAGAAGAAACCCCGGCGAGGAAAGAGAGCAGTTCATCATCGACGTCGAGGACATAGTTTACCGGTACTTGTGCCCGGTGAAGAAAATCGGGAGCATAATCAGAAGAGAAGGAGAGATTGTGAAGCAACTTGGGTCGACACCAAGTCCAAGATTCGAATCGGCGAAACGGTGCCGGGTGCCGATGAGAGACTCGTGACTATCCACAGCGCCAGCGACGAGACCAATGGGTTTGAGGACAGTGGGAATTTCGAATCTAGGTAGCCCCTTTAGCTCCCCAAGACCACCTCTTCATGGGGATAAGAGGAGCTGGGGTAGTAGTAAAGTAGGCCTCCTGATGATGATGATGTCAAGTTTTCTGGGAAAGTTCCCAGATCATCAGAGAAGATGAAGAAGGAAAAAGAAAAAGAAAAAGAAAAAAAATGAATTAACAAAAGAAAAGGGTAAATTGGTCTTTTTTCTTTGTTTTTGGTCTTCATATGCTTGCCACGTCACTTTTTTAACGGAACCGTCACGAATTTTTGACGGAAGTATCATGTTGATGTTAAAATATGTCTTTGGGTATCACATTGATACTTTTGAGAGTTTGGGTATCAAATTGGCCTTGGCAACATAGTTTGGAGAGGGTAGCTGAATTTTTCTCTAAATTAATTAAAAAATATATAAAAGTCGGTGGGGCACAAGACCCGTTGGGTTCCCACGTTGGTCCGCCCCTGAGCACGACCACCATCAAACCACTTTTGACTTGGACTACGTACTGTGTACATGTTGTAGCTTTTCAAAAATAGACAACATCTGATGTGTTGCAAAATAGAACACTATGAGCCATAAAATTTCTTTTTTAATCTTCTTCAAGATGAACTGTTTGAACACAAGTAGTCTGATATATCATTAATGAATTGTTTTCTGAAAGTTTGGTTATTGAATGGATATTTATCAGAGTGTCCAGTTTCTTAGATTTATACACTTGACACGCAATTGGCATTTGAAAAAAAAAATTATTAGTTCTTTTTGTTTTTTGTTTTTTGTTTTTTGTTTTTTGTTTTTTGTTTTTTGTTTTTTGTTTTTTGTTTTTTGTTTGGGACAATGATAAAAGAGGTCATTTTGAAGTGCCTTATTATAATTCAGATAACACAAATGTCCCTATGATAATTAAGGTCACCTCTTTACAACCTACCACTAGAGTTAATCTTAATTACAGAAACTGCCACCGCAGCTCTCTGTCCCAACGTTACCCAAGCCCGTCTGAACCCTCATCCATTCGGACTCAGACCGTTACCAAAATCTATCTTTGAGATCAGAGCCAGCGACCCGTCGGAATATCACGCTCAGAATGCCACCGAGTTAAGCACCAATCAGAGACTCAGAAACTCGTTAATAGTGGAAGGAGCAGTTCGCTGATGATTCCAGAGCGGCGTCTTTGAGCTTCCTCTATATTGGCACCGTCGAGCAGAGCCACAACTCCATGGGTAGCGACGCCATCAGCAAAGCGACGCCGGAAGTGAACCGGTCGCCGTACTAGAAACTCAACTCGATCAAGAGATCGGATCGGTACAGGCCGAGTCCCGAGTTGCAGCCACTTCATCCGATCGCGAAGCCGCCACCGCCTCAGAACCTCGATTCGTCGTCGCCGATGACGTCTTGATTTCTTCCGATCCACCGCCATGAGTTTCATCTTTGGCAAACGGATAACACACACCTGCAGGTTCGTAAACTTTGATTGAATTTCTGGTTTCGTTATCTTTACTATCATAAGATTACTTTTCCTATAGTTTGAATTCGTTGAAAATTTACATGATTTGTGGAAATATTGCAATTTTTTTTTCTTCGTTCGCTGTTTTTAGCAAAATTGATCGAAGGAATATTTTCTTGTTGCTTGCCATGATGGGGTAAGCTGCTTATTCATCGCAAAATTGATCTAATTTCTATTTTGTAGTTCTAGAATCACCAAAGCTGTTCATGGAAATATTGCAATTTTGTTTCTTCACCCCTAGGTTTCTGATTCATATATATCTGATTGCTTCTTATCTCTTCGCGTTTCGATTGATTTGTGGTATCAAGTTCGTTAGAGTGGATGCGATTTCGTTTGTGAATTTTGTTCATGCGGTGGTGAATTTTGATTTGATTTGATTGAATTACAGTGATCACGGTGGTGAAGATGTTGACAAAGTTCGAGACAAAGAGTAATAGAGTGAAGGGACTTAGCTTCCACACTAAGAGGCCGTGGATCCTCGCGAGTCTGCACAGTGGTGTGATCCAACTACAGGACTACCATTTGGGGACTCTTACTGATTGATTCGATGAGCATGACAGACCTGTCTGCAGTGTTCATTTCCACAAATCTCAGCCTCACTTTGTGTCTAGAGGTACAAATTTCGTATGTGCATGTGTATTTTCGGTTTCGTTGGCATTTGGTATATGCAATTGTTTTTGGTGATTGCTGTATCTGGTTTTGGTTTTGGTTATAAATGGTATTCTTCCCTTGACAATCATCGTATGGTCTAATTTAGCTCTTGAGCTATAGATGAGATTTTACTAGCACAGGGGTGTGTTATTTGTATAAACTTGTATTCTTATGCTTCTTTGGGATTTAGGTAGTTTTCATAGTATTTTATATTGGGCTAAATACTAGTTAGTACCCTGTGGTTTAGGTCCAAAATCAATTCAGTCCCTGGACTTCTAATTTCATCAAAAACACCCCTGCACTTTCAATTTTGATCTAATAGGTCCAATTCATTAATATTCTGTTATGGGTTCAAGTTATAGTTGGATTATTTGTTGAAAAACTAATTATTTTTAATAGTAGGACTCACTCCTAAATTGACTATGCAGACCACCTCGACACCACATCATAAAACATAGGCTATATATGAGCCACATTAACAAGTTAAATAACTCAATTGTCGGAAAACTAACAAATTGGACCTATTAGATCAAAATTGAAAGTGCAGGGGTGTTTTTGATGAAATTAGAAGTTCAGGGACTGAATTGATTTTGGACCTAAACCACAGGGTAGTAATTTGTATTTAGCCCTTTTATATTCTAGAAAATGTATTCAATCAAAGATGTTGGTTGCCATGATTCTTTGTGTTGATGGTGCCAATTTCGAGTTGGTTATTGGCTTTAAAAATGCAGATTGGTTATTGGCTTTAAAAATGCAGATTGGCTATTGCCTTGTCCATGGGGTCAGCATGGCGTAGACAACAACTATTCATTCTCATTCACTGACGAGAGGTATCAGGCTTATAACTCACAATTACTGTATGTTTATAGTTGATAAGATTACTTTGAGACCTGAAACTTGAAAATCATAATTCAGAAAGACTATATTGTATTAGCCTTAGTGCTTATAAGCACCTCCCTTGTACTATGCATTGGATGTCTCTGCAAATCTCTTTTTATTATTGGTGACTGTTTTGATCTTTTCTTTTGTATTCAAAGTATATGGGAGCATTTGACCTGGTATGCATGATTTAGTCTACAGCGTCATTCTAAAGTTAGAATAGATGCTATACCTGACTCCCAATACATGTGTTGGCCATTTGAGCCGAGTTGATATGATGATGAAACATGAAAGAATGATGGAATTTGTTTTGTTAATTTGTTGGCGTTTTGATAAGTTTAATTTGTAAATTTGTATTTGGGTGTGTATTGAGAAGTGAGTTTATATTGTTGTTTGTGAACTTTGCTTAGTGTGTTTTGTCTTTTTTTTTTTCCTCTGTTGATTAGATGGAAAGGCTTATAAGAAGGCAAGACGTCCTCATGAGAAGGAACATTTGGATGCTGAGCTGAAGCTTGTTGGAGAATATGGAAGTCGGTGCAAGAGGGAGTTGTTGGCCAAGTCATTATTAACCTCAAATCACTGGTTATATCACTAGTCAAGTTACTGATCATGTCATAGTCATGAACATGTCATTGACTATGTCACGGTTAATTCCTGGTCAAATCACTGGCAAAGTCACTGTTAACCTCAAGTCAGTGGCCAAGTTATTGGTCATGTCACTGTCAATCTCTGGCCAAGTTACTGTTAACTTTTAAGGCCAAATTACTGGCAATGTCACTGGCCATGTAACTATTATACACACTAATTCAGGTCATTGGCCAAGTCACTAGCCAGTGAAGTCATTGGCAAAGCAATTATTATGTCAAATGCAACTGAAAATACATCATTACAACTACAATATTGGTCAACAACTTTATACATCATAGAGTAAACTTTAGGCCTTTTGGGCAGATTTATATATCATGGAAGCCAAATCACCTTACAATTACAAGTTTCGCATTGTTGATCTTTCACCTATCCACAACAAAATGAATAATAATCTCAAAGAGAAACTACTCATAACAGTGACTTGATTTGATTTGACATGGCCTTTTGGTATTGCCATTTCTGATGTTTAAATTATGTTCAAAATTTTTAAAATAAGAAGGTTAGCATTGAGTTTGCAAGTTACATGACCAGTAACTTGGCCAGCTACTGATCTGGCCAGTGAAGTCACAGGCCATATCAATGACAATGTCAGTTACATGATCAGTTACATAATCTGTGACATGAGGTTAACACACGTTGCTAAGGAGTTGGTCTTTTCCAGTGACTTCTCTGGCCAATGACTTGTCTAGCGACCTGGCCAGTGACCTCACTGGTTGGCTAGCCCATGTCCCTAGTTAGTGAGGTCATTGGACAAGTCACTATTAACCTCAAGTCACTGGCTAAGTCATTGACCAAGTCACAATATATCATTTCCATGTCATTGATCATTAACTGAACTCATTGTCATCACATGTCACTTGCCATGTCACTGGACAAGTCGTCACTGTTATACACGTCACTGGCCAACCAGGTAGTTAGTGAGGTCACTGACCAAGTCACTGTTAACCTCAAGTCACTTTTTGGGTGAGGAGTAATCTCCTCGAGGTGAATCTAGGTGAGTAGAAATCTCTTCAAGAGGAATCTAGGTGAGGAGCAATCTCCCCAAGAGAAATCTAGGTGATGAGATATCCCCTCAAGGAAGATTTGGGTGAGGAGTAAAGTAATTCCCTAAAGGCTAATATGTGTGAGAAGAAATCCTCTCAAGGCTAATATGGGTGAGGAGTAATCTCCTCAAGGAAAATCTGGGTAAGGAGTAAAGTAATTCCCTAAAGACAAATTTGTGTGAAGAGAAATCACCTCAAGGCCAATATGGGTGAGGACTAATCTTCTCAAGGTGAATCTAGGTGAGTAAAAATCTCCTCAAGAGGACCCAAGTCACACTGCATGTCACTTACATATTTTGGAATTTTCAAGTCACTGTCTGGGTAACTATTAACCTCAAGTAACTAACTAAGTTATTGATCATGTAACTGCCAAAGTCACTGTTAATCTCAAGTAACTGACCATGTCACTGTCAATCACCGGCCAAGTCACTGATTACATGTCACTTGTCAAGTCATTATTATATCCATATCACTGACCCAAGTCACACTGCATGTCACTTACATATTTTGGAATTTTCAAGTCACTGTCTGGGTAACTATTAACCTCAAGTAACTAACTAAGTCACTGATCATGTAACTGCCAAAGTCACTGTTAATCTCAAGTAACTGACCATGTCACTGTCAATCACCGGCCAAGTCACTGATAATAACATGTCACTTGTCAAGTCATTATTATATCCATGTCACTAACCCAAGTCACACTGCATGTCACTTACATATTTTGAAATTTTCAAGTCACTGTCTGGGTAACTATTAACCTCAAGTAACTAACTAAGTCATTGATCATGTAACTGACCATGTCACTGTTAATCTCAAGTAACTGACCATGTCACTGTCAATCAAGTTACTGGCCATGTCATAGTGACATGGTCAGTGATTTTGTCGGTGACTTGAGGTTAACAATCGTTTGGCCAGTTACATAGCCTATGACATGGCCAGTAACTTGGTCAGGAATTGACAGTGACTTGGTCTGTGACGTGTTCATGATTATGACATGGCTAGTAGTTTAGCCAGTGACATAACCAGTGACTTGATGTTAATAGTGACTTAAGCTTCAAAAATTGGCCATTCTCTTTTAACTGTTTCAACGAGAAATTCGAGTTGTACAGTGACTAAGAAAAACAACCAAAAGTGACTAAGAAAAACAACCAAAACCTATAGCCTACAAAAAAATCCAAAAACAAATGAGAAAAGGAACCCAACTGACAAGAAAAAAATGAAAAGAAATCACCATTTATCATTAGACTTATCGATCACTATTCTACATTAACAAAAAAAAAGTATAAAAGAAAAGACAATTGATTTCATTCCAATACCACAATAGCACCCAACTTCTTAAGCACCTAACTCCTTAAGTAGCACCCAAAAGAAAAGACAGGGGTTTGCCATACCAGAAAACTGGAAGCAACTCCTAACATATACAGCTAAAGTGGTAGAAGAATTAAATAGTTTTACTTTCCCTAAATCAATGACGGAGTTATGAAAACTAATGCATTGTAATTCAAATAGATGATGCATATTTATTGATAAGAACCTTGGTTGAACTTTTTAAATATATAACTAATTCCAAGAAGATGCCAAAAGAAAATCAGTAGCATTTGCAAATTGCAAGATCCCCTCATGAGCTTCTTACTCCATTAGATTCATCCCTTAAGGTCACAATTTCTGGCTGAAAGCCAGACCTGAATGGTATAACTTGAACTGTTTGCAGATGTTTACATTCCCACTCTCCGGTTTGTATATTGTCATCTTAAACCTCTCTCTTTTCAGAATTTTT
Source organism: Rosa rugosa (assembly GCF_958449725.1). Taxonomy (NCBI): domain Eukaryota; kingdom Viridiplantae; phylum Streptophyta; class Magnoliopsida; order Rosales; family Rosaceae; genus Rosa; species Rosa rugosa. The sequence goes on from NC_084825.1 coordinate 19,946,779, forward strand.
CTAGCATTAGCAGCTGTATCAAACATACAAAAACCAAAACAAAGTATAAATAACTTGGCAACCCAACAACACGAAATTATTAATATGTTGCAGCAGTTGAAATGTAAGCAAGTTCCACTAGAAAAATCTAAACAGTGTCATTGTCAATGATCAAAACTCAAAAAGAAAATTTCTCGAAGAGGGACAATATGACATCGTTAATGAAAGGGAAAATTTTAAGAACAGTGCACGAAGTTTGGCCCACTATTAATTTTCGTACACGAAGTCACAAATTATGAACTTTGGTACACGAACATTTGTTCCCGACCAAAGACTTGTACACGGCGTTAATGACGCCGTTAGGTGGTGTGAAACGTGGCAATTTTTTAGGGGTAAATCCGTCTGTACGGCTTTTCCCTCCATTTTAGCACCTTTTGTGTCTGAAAATGCTGTAGCAATGGTTCCTGGCAGAAATTTGGCAACTGTTCATCAAGGTTTGTTTAAAAAAAGGGAAAATGCTGGTTGGGTACTTGGCAATTGAAAATACAGAGTAACAGAAAGCCAAGCATAAAACCAGCCCTTTATTCAAAAAAAAAAAAAAAAAAAAAAAGCCAAGCATAAAACTAGCCCTTTATTAAAAAAAGAAAAAAAAAAGAGAAAGCCAAGCATAAAACCAGCAAACCAGAATTACAGTACTTGATTAATGTCGAGTAGAAAACCAAATTCCCAACCAAATTGGTAGGCAAATTGTTCATAGCCCTATTACATACTCAAAAGGGTCAAAAACCACCTGTTACATAAAACCTCTAATAAAGCATGGCATTTGCAATATAACTGAAGAAAACAAATGCCATAATAACAAGTGGTTTCCACAAGGCCCTTTGCAGTTTGAGCTTTGGTGCTTGAATAGATGCAGATGCAGAAGCTGTAGCCAGCCTTGGTGATTTCCTTGCTATAAACTTCCTCCCTGCAGTCCTCTTCACTCGCTTGCCTGAGGTAGCAGGTCTAGCAGGGGATCCCTGATACATTTGCTCAGTCTAGGTAAATTTGAAATACAAAAGTAAGTAAATGCAGCAACCCAGGCAAAACCAAAAAAACCACATCAATGGAAAAACACACAGAACAATTCATCAAACAATTTGATGCTTTACCAAAACAGATACAAGTCTACAAATGCAACTCAATTTCAAATTTTCAAGTCAAAACTCAAAACAGAAAGGCAAAAAGTGACAGATGCAATTCGAACCCAGAAATCCAGAAGGACAAAACAGATCACATATCCAATTTTCATCTCATATTAGTCATATGTATAGCGTATAACAAAAGTAACAGATGCAATTCGAACCCATAAATCGAAGCAAGAAAGATGGCAGCAACTTACGAAGCTTGAAGTTTCCGAAATCGAGTCGAAAACTGAAATTGAAGCTGCTTCACCTAGTAGAGTTCGAGCCAAACCCAGACTTGAAGATTGAAAACTGAATACCCAGAAGCAGAAATTAAGAGGAAGCCATAAATCGATTAAAGAGTGAAGACCCAGAAGTAGAAATTAAGAGAAACAGAAACCCAGACTCACGAGCGACTGGAGGAGCACTGCGGAGGCGGACTCGATCCTGCCGTCGGCCAAGCGGCTGAGAGGGACGTGCTCGACGGCGGCGACGCCGGACAGGTAGTCTTGCTCCATGGCGAAGTCGTCGATGTAGTTGAGAGTGACGACGAGGGGGAGCGACGACGTCGTTTGGGTGGTGCGGTGGGACATTGTGGCGGGGGATCCGATGCCGGCGCTGCTCATCGTTTCAGGCGGTTTAGGGTTTAGGAACTGTGGCTGTGGCGGTTTAGGATATCAGAACATGAATTGTTCTGTGTATTTTTCCATTGATGTCGTCAATACATGTTCTAATATCTCAGAACTGTGGCTGTCGAACAGATAAGGGAGAGAGAAATGAGATTGACTTTCTGGGACCTTTGGGCCTTAAGTAGCAGTAGGGTTTCTGGTAAAATGTCAATTCTACCCTTCATTCTATGCAAAATGGCATACGGCCTAACGGGCTGACTAACGTCATGTACGAGAAATGGGTCGGGCTTTACAATTGGTGTACCAAAGTTCATAATTTGTGACTTTGTGTACGAAAATTAATAGTGGGCCAAACTTCATGCACTGTTCCTAAAATTTTCCCTTAATGAAAATACAATATGGCATAATACAAAATTCTGCCCAATAAACAATTATAATAAGTCAAACTAATACGGTTTGATTTAGTTTCTGCATTCACAAATCTCCAAGGGGAGTTTGTATGACTTAAGTAACGCATGAGAACATTAAGGCTGAGGTTGGAGGGACAGCTGTAAGTCTAACGACACACAATAAATCATATAGTAATGTAAAATGAGTAATGATCGTTATGAAAATTTGAGGGTTTAAGGGTTCATACCAGCAAATGGGTGAAATTTTGTTCATTGGCAGAGCAACCAAACAGAACCTTGGAAACTCTTATCAGTATCAAAGCTATCACCGTGACTTATCCTAGTATTGTACGGTAAACTTAGTTCGACATTAATTGCATTAAGTCAGAATCAACAAAGCAATTCTATGAGAAAACAAATGCAAAAACGAAAAAAATATAATCTGCATCAAACATGACAGCCTAGATAGTTGTACTGAAACAAATCTGGGGCTACAAACGTAGAATGGATCTGCGCTTTGGAATTGAAATCCGTGACGAATTTAAAAAAAAAAGGTTTTTGGGAATGTTTACCTTGTTGGAGAAGAAGAAGACTGGGGCGATGAGCCAAGGAATTGGATCGCCAAACGCGCCGCGGCAAAGGTCAGTGTCTTTGCTCAAAAACCACGGCACCAGCTCATCATCAAGACCATACCAGTTGTCGTCCTCGTCGTCACCACCACCTCATCGACTGCGGCTACCTAATCAAAATTATGGATAAGTAACTTTAACCATCTATTCAACTAGCAAACTACTGATAAGAAAATAAGAGCAATACAGTGTCACAGTCTAAGGAAAACACTATTTTTATATAATAGCAAGTTAATAACCAAGCAAGGAATGATGACATCAATAAGACTCGGTACCACTGGGAATCAATTCATTATATTTGTATTCCAACCAATTCTAGCTAGTGCAAGAAAACAATATCAACCGGACAACTAAACAATTAATCGGTTCAACTGGACACTACTTTGACAGTAAAGAATCCTTATATAACTAGAGAAATAACGCAACAAGTACAGTACCCCTCGTTCCAGAATCCATATTGATATCTAATTACAAACTTCACGGACAACAAAACAAAGTAAGATTACCATCATTTCTATTCCCATACCACAAAACTAAGCATTTCAAGCTATTTTGCTAGAACTTAATTCCTCAGGACAAAACCAAAACAACGGTCCGGAGGTCACAAAATTCTCACCAATATATACAAGCAGAATAACTACTAATACATTCAAGGCAGCTATACATACACTTCCATTATAGTCCTAAATAATTCATATTCATTCAATCACTGAAACATATATAAATGAAAGAATAAATGACCGAGAGATCCACATCTTGACACATATATAGAAATAGAAGGCTTACCAATTCCAGAAGCTCCGTCGGTGACGAGAGCTGAGAGACCTGGTTTCAGCTCCATTTCTTCAAAAATTGAAGAACGAAGGTGATGCTGACGGAGATGATGATGATTCTCTCCTCCAAGCATGTTATGAAGATCCACAACTCTCTTATACCGCATCGGAAGTGAATGATATACATTGCCTGACACAGAAAACAAAATTTCACAACTTCTAGTCTACAAAATTATGTTCCCAGTCGTCAATTTCATCAAAAGAGAGAACAAATCCGAAGCACTATGCGCGAATTTGTATGATAATTGAACGAAAACGACTCCAATTTACACAGATGAACATGAATTTTCAAAATAAGTATAGAAAATAGATTCAATCTACAATCACAGTCACTACAAAAAACTAGGGAGAATTGAGAAGATAATCAAACCCGTTGGTAATGAGATCATCGTAGAGCCTCATGTGCGCGTTTGGCACCGATCTCTGGAGACATTGATCGTCGAAGACTCGCCGGATTGTTGGCAACGCTTCAAGAACTCACCCACTGATCCCAAGGACGCGTCGTTCTTCGCCATTGACACTCTCGAGAGGAGGTCTGTGTCTCTGTGGAGGAGGAGAAGAATATAGGGAGAGAATTGACTTGAAGGGCAGAATCGGAATAAAAAAAATTAAAACCTGACCTTTTTTAACATCACATCATTATTAATAGGGACTAAATTAATATTACTAACAATTCATAATGGACATTTTTATCAAGTGGGAAACTAGGGGACATTTTTATCATTTCACACTTTAATGTGACCTTTTCCATCATTTCCCTTTTTTGTTTTTTGTTTTTGTTCAAGGAAAACCTAATTTGTGTTTAGCCCAAACTCTAGGTTACTTGACCTAGTGGTAATAGGATTTAATTAGAAGGATCTAGAATCCTAATCAATGTAGAATTACTTTCCTTATATGATTGAGATTCTATGCATTGTAATCCTCTATATAAAGAGGCCCCTATTATCAATGAGAACACACAGAAAATTCCTCTCAAATTCAGTTTCTCTACAACACGTTATCAGCACGAGCCCTAACCCTGAAATCCTAAATTCGTAGCCTTCAAATCCCAGAAACCACCACCGCCCACCTTGAAGATCTCAGCTCCAGGAGTCCAGAACCGGCGGCCCCACCCCCAGAACCGGCCGGAAAACCACCGAACCGGCCACCAGAAGTAGCAAAATTCCCTCTGCCCGGTTCAAAGCTTTCCTCACTACCTCCTACAGCCATACTCGACCACCTGCAGAGTCTCCACCCCAGAAATCCGGAACCGGAAATTTCATCACCAGAACCGGCCCAAATTCCACCGAACCGGCCCCCGGAATCCTCCTAACCTGAACCGGCAGAAGAAGAAAAAAAAAAAAAAAAAAAAGGGGACCTGTGCAGCCCACCTGCTGCAGGCCCAAGCCCATAGGTTGAGCCCACGTGCAGCAGGCCCCAACCCAAGCTGCCAAGCCACCAAGCCAAGCCGCCAAGAAACCTGCCACGTCAGCAAGCCACGCAGGCATCCAGTCAGCAGCCACGTCAGCCACCTGTGCCACGTCAGCAGGCCGGTCAACCACAGTCAACGCCGGTCAACCACCGCCGACGACTTTTCCGGTCGACTTCCGACAACTTTTCTGATCAACTACAGTAACTCCGATAGCTACAGTATTTTCCGGCGACCACTTTTCCCGGCGACTTTTTTCGACCAAATTTCCGGCGACTTATTTCGAGGTATTTTTTTACTAAACGTTCCCGTTTTTTTTAGAGTTTTTAAATTCAATTTCTCTTCTTTTCTCGGGGACTTTCAACCTCCCTTCTTCTACCCCCCTTTCTTCTTCATAGGGGAGACCAAAAGCCGAACTGTGGGGGTTCGTGCTCACTCCAAGCTTGGAGCTTGTAGAGTCCTCCAAACTTAGAGTTTGTTGAGAAGAAAAACGATCGACCACTTACATCATTGTTTCGATCTAATCCAATCCCTCTTGGAATCGAATTTCTTGGAAGCGACTACGCTCGGAAATTCCTAATTTCTTGGAAGCGACTACGCTCAGAAATTTTATATGTTTTCGTGGTAGCTTTTTCCGCTCCGAAACTAACCCTAATTTCTTGTTCTCTTTCAGGATGAGTAACCTGAACAAATTGGACTTTGCTCCATTGGGAACAACTGGCTCTGGATATCACAGGTGGGTTCGTGATGTCCGCCAGCATCTCAAGGCCAATAGAATCCTGGATACGATTCTCAAGCCTAGCCAGGACATGCTAACTGTTGAGCAAGCTCAAGCTTTGGAAGCAAATAGAGCAGCCTTCGAGGCAAATAAGGCGAAAGCCATCATCCTAATGACTCGTCATATGGATGATTCGCTCCAGTACGAGTGTATGAATGAAGAAGACCCCAGAAAGCTGTGGGCCTCACTCGAAGAAAGATTTGGCAACGTCCGTGACTCCCTGCATCCTGACCTAGAAGTGAGATGGCATAGCCTCCGCTTCTGTGATTTCAAGTCAGTTCTTAACTACAACTCGGAAGCACTTCGCATTAAATCCTTAATGGAATTCTGTGGTAAAGAGATCACAAATGCGATGTTGATTGAGAAGACTCTCTCTACTTTCCCCGTCTCTGCATTGATGGTTGCTAAGAACTATCGAATCGATGTTAATGCAAGACGAATCACAAGGTTTCATGAGCTCATTGGAGCTATGAATGTCGCTGAAAAGCATGACAACATCCTTGTGAAGAACTATAATTCGAGATCCGTGGGAACAGAGCATATTCCGGAATCCAATTATAGTCGCGCCCTAAAGAGAGGGCGCCAAGAGCGAAACCCTAATATTAGGGATACTTCTGGACGTTCTGGTCCATATAATCGCTCTACTTGGGAAGGTAACCGCCAAAATAGGCGAACACGAAACCGAAGAGGTAAACGTGGAAAGAGAGAGGGAGGCAACGCCTCTGGCCATGTTGGTGGCGCCACCAACACTAAGAGCCATCTAAATGACGCTTTCAAAGCGCCTCAATCAATGGAGTTTGAGCAAAGAGATGTATGTTCCCGATGTGGAGTGTCTGATCATTGGGCACACATTTGTAGAGCTCGTGAAGAAATTGTCACCGCCTACAAAGCATATTGTGAAGCAAGAGAAGCTCACTATGTGGAACAAGAAGATCAAGAAGATGATCTAGAGTAAAGGGTTGAAGACTACAAATTTGGCTGGGATCAATAGATCGCCAATTCTGTTTAAGTCTTTATTTTCCAAGAGATGTAGGCAATTGCCATATTATTTTTGTAGTAGATGCCTATGGTTTAGTCTTTCTTCAAAGTAGGCGTACTCAATGTAAATGTGATGTCTAGGAAGGTTTTGAGATAAGTGGTAATTAAGCGAGCTTTGCTCCACCGACATCTCCCTACTCACCTGGTCACATTTGCGTTGGAATTACCGAAAGAAGTTAGACGACTACCATTGTTTTGCATTAGCTAAGCATTTGGATTAGATTCTCCTAATGGTTAAGAGACAATGATGTACTCCGTTGGCTTATGAATAAAATTTTGAGTTCTTTTCATTATGACTCCATTTTGATTCATGAGCATGTTACCTTGTGACTACGATGGCTGGGCCATCAGTATTAATTCAAGGACATGGAATAGCCCGAGTTCTCTTTGCCAAATGGCACCTTGATTAATGTCACAGACACTCTCTACGCTCCTAGGGCAACTCGCACCTATGGATAGCCAACGGATTCCATGTGAAAATGCATGTAGAGAACAGAAATGAGTTCCTTTGCAATGCCTCTAATGATTGTGAACGATGGCGCATCTTAGAGAAGTTTATGTGTCTCTCTAGTGGACTCTATGTCACTATTCGAGCCATTAAATCCAATAAAGTTATGAGAGAAGATCTCTTGGATTTAGACACATATTGGCTTTGTCTCGACAAGATAAGTCACCCTGGTCATGATATGGTGATTCGTCTACTAAAGACTTCACATGGACACCCTCGAGCGAAATGAAGCAAGAATCAAAAATTGATTCCTGGACTTAGCAAGACCGCAACAATTGCAGCATCTGGCGCTGCAGCTGTCTTGGAGTGCCATACGGCCGCCCACGTCCCTTGTGACAACGCCATATTTGGCGCTACCCATGGCCATGACGCCATGGATGTCAATCCCCATGGTTATAACGCCATGGATGCCACTTCCCATGGTCATGACACCATGATGGGTGATGTAGTCACAAACTTTGCTTCAATATGCGTTTCAAACGCTCAGGCCCAACCAAAACTCTCCTTGGTTGCTTCTAAGGCCTCTCGCTCATTTTACAAAGTCATTTCCTTAGGAAAATTAGGGCTGAGACCGTCCTATGCAAAGGATATGAAAATACTCATTATGTTCTTACATAGAATCCGTAGGGATTCTGTGGACTAATTCCACCAACTTGCGGACGTTTAAATATCTCATGATGTTGGTTGATATGCAAACACGCTGGTCACGTGTTGTGCCATTGTCCACTTGTAATGCTGCTTATGAAACACTCCTAGCACACATCATATGACAACGGGCTCACTCCCCGAATCATCCTATTCAGTCAATTGGATTTGACTATGCTAGTGAGTTTACATCGAAGACTTTCGATAGTTATTGCATTTGGGACTGATGTTGGACATCATATTCCCATGAGCACACCCAAATGGTCTCGCGGAAATGACTACGATATTAGTCCGGACATTGGTAATGCGCACCAACCGCCTTATATCCGCTTGGGGTGATGCAATATCGCATGCAGCAATGCTAATTCGTCTACGACCCACCGCCACTCAATGTACCTCTGCGTTACAGCTAGTGACTGGGTACAAATATCGTACTTACGCATATTTGAGTGTGCCATTTATGTGCCAATTGTGCCGCCACAGCGCTCTATAATGGGTCCTTATAGACGAATGAGCAACTCAGTTGGATTTGAGACTCCAACAATCGTCCGCCACTTAATGCCCTTGCATGGCGATCTCCTTACCGCTAGATTTGCGGATGTCACTTTGATGAGACAGTCTTCCCGTCGTTAGGGGGAGATAAGAACACAGATGTTCAGCAGGATCGACAGGAATTGTCGTGGTCTTTCCCCACTATGTCTCATCTCGATCCCTACTAAAGTAATGAGATCACACAAATATGCTGCAAACATGCCCGCAAGGATGGAAGTCCCTACGAGAGGACGTAGCGCCACCCTACACAGAGGTAGGCATGGCGCCAATGCCAAAGAGAGTGATACTCTGGCGTTATAGGCCATGGCCCCAGCTAGGATGCGTGGGAGGCCCGTGAGTTCGAAGGATACTTTGGCACATTCCAATCCTTTGATCATCGACACTCAAAATCCGTCTCATGAGAATCTTCCGAGTTATGGTTATCGTTGGGGGACGCCTCAACGTTAGAACCCTATTCCTGAGAATATAGAGCTCTATGAAAATTACACTAGTGTACATGAGACGTGGGATAAAAACTCCATCATAATTGATGATGTAGTCACGCATTTCGTTGCGCATGAGTTTGTAGAGTCTGATGATATCGAACCACGCTCCGTTGATGAATGAATGCCAACGTAGAGAGATTTGGCCTAAATGGAAATATGTGATCCAGGTTAAGATGGATTCTCTAACGAAGAGGAAGGTTTTCTGAGCTAGTGATGCCAACACCTCCTGACATAAAACCTGTTGACTAATGGGTCTTCGTTAGAAAGCGTGATGAGAAAAAGAGATGACAATCTCGCCTTATGGCGCAAGGCTTCTCACAAAACGCCCTGGAATCGACTACGATGAGACATATTCTCTCGTAATGGATGTCATTGCACTCCACTACCTTGTCAGTTTGGTAGTTTCCGAATAACTGAACATGCAGCTTACAAATGTGGTCACTACGTATCTCTATGGGGATCTAGATACGGAATATACATGAAGGTTCATGGTGAAATTCATTTACCCAAGTCAAGTGGCTCTAGACCACGGAGCGCGTTTACAAAGAGGTTGAAACGCTCACTAAAGTGACTACTTGATTGGGAAGGGATATGCCCACGCGTTTCCATAACAAGTTTCAGATTCTATCGCGGTTCATGTTGGACATGATCTTCATTAGAAGCCCTTAAAGAGTTAAGGGAAACCGCTGAACACTTGAAATCCGATTTTGAGATGAAGGATTATGGGAGAACACGATTATGTCTCGGTTTGGAACTTGAGCATCGTGTTGATAGATGCTTAGGCATTTTGACAAGGTCAAACCTTCAAGCACCCCCATGATCGTCCGTAGTCTTGATCTTGAAAAGGATCCTTTTCGTTCAAAGGATGATGACGAAGATGCGCTAGGGGCAGAAATGCCCTAGTTAAGTACAATATGCGCATTATTGTACTTAGCTCCATGCACAAGACCGGACATCTCATATATTGTGAACTTGTTAGCTAGATATAGCTCTGCGCCAACGCGACGCCATTGGATTTGTGTAAAAGATATCTTTCGATACTTGAGATGTACGATTGATATGGGCTTGTTCTATCCCTACAGAGAGATGATGGATTCGAACCCATCACACACCAGGAACGCCGCCAACACTGGCCTGCGTCCCCTCTCCCCATCCCAAAACGAAGTTAGCGTTTTGGAAGGTTTTGCTGATGCTGGGTACCTCTCTGACCCACACAAAGGTCATTCCCAAATTGGTTAAGTGTTCACCATGGGTAAAGACTGCGATATCTTGGAGGTCTACATAATAGACCCTAGTCGCTATATCTTCGAACAATGCAGAGACTATTGCTCTTCACGAAGAGATTCGTGAATGTATATGGATTGGATCCATAATTACGCATGTTCGAACAATTGTGGTTTGAAGTCTACCATAGATGAGCCTACGAGCATTTAGGATAATGCAGCTTGTTTTGAACAAATGAAGCAAGGCTACATCAAAGCGACAACACCAAGCTTAATCAGCAACAACAGACTCTCCTCAAGATCAAAATGAACTAGGTTCGATTTGAGGACAGTGTGGCAGACTTGCTCACTAAGTCATTGCCTAAATTCCACTTTCGAGAAACATGTTGGTAGCATCGTTTACGGAAGTTGTTCGGCTCCAGTTTTGCTGCAGCTGGTCAACAGTCTCTTTTCTGTGCGGGCGTGCCAGCACAGTTCGGGTGCGGTCGTCGGGGGTGTCCCTTGACCTGACTTCTTTTGAGCGATTGTGGACGAGGAGAGCACCAACCTCGTCGTGGGATTCTTTGTGCCTCGTGGTGAGGACTTTTGCTGAGCTTCTTGAAAATCACCAAATCGATACTCGATGTTGTAGATCGAGCAGAGCGAGAATCACCGGGTAGTATTGAGATCTTGCTAAAGCGTGACTTTAGCTTGGCTGGGTTGCTAGGGCGTTACCCTTGCTTGGCTAGTTCTGTAACCGTTGTGGTCGCGGCACTACCGTCGGCTCCCGAGGAGACTAGGACCGAAGCACGTTGACAGAGGGTTTGGTGGCACTGAAAGTCGGCTTCTGAGAAGACTAGGACTAGTAGTGTGATCACCGGTAAGAGAAAGAGAAGGAGAGGGAGAGGAGTTGCTCTTAGAGAGGTTTGCTCTAGAGAGAACTTAGATCATCTTAGAGATGTTGTTGTTGAATGTGAATGTGTGTGTTGTGAATGTGTATGTGTTTTAGAATGAGAGGAGAAGGTGTTTATATAGGGAAGAAAAAGAAGAGTGAAATGATGAGTGGAAGAAAAATAATGAAAGTAGATCTAAGTTCACTTGTAAAATATGGAAAAGATAGAGAAAAGATGAAATGAAAGCAAAGCATCAATGTGCAGCAACATGGAAGTGGTGATGATCTATTAAAGAGATTGTAGAAGAAAAATATATCCAAGGAAAAAGAGAAAAGCATCTAGCTTTCTTCATGTGGGTAGGAAACATGAACATGTGAATATTGAGCTGGTTTTAGGTCAGTTTCTGCCCCTTTATTCCTTCAATTATTTCTCCAACAAGACTTCATTATATTCCTTCGACTTTTTCATATGAAATGTTCCACTATGAGTGTAGATCATCCTGACAAATTTTCAGAGCTTTATTCCATGCGGTTGGGCTGGAAATGCTGCTGGACCTCTTACAGGTCCAGTTTTCCAGTTTTGCTTCTGTAGAAAATTGGACCGATTGTTTGAAGGTCTTCCACTCAAAAAAAGCCCTTACACTCTTCATAAGAAATGATCCTTGGGCTGTCTAGAATGGATCTACAGAGTTTCAGCTCATTTCAAGTTCATTTGGTTAGTCTGCCGCCCCTCCTTCCTTGTTTAGCTCGGTTTCTCCTAGCCGAAGTAGGAAAATGTGCTAAAGTTGACTTGTCATACTTCCATAGTAGGCTTTATTTAGCCTCTAAATATATATTTCGAGCTTGTCGACAATATATAGCTTGAGTCACTGACATTGGCTCAATTTCTCCAACACATGCCTTGTCAGGCCAAAATGTTCATTTTGGGTCCAAACACACTCTTCATAAGAAATGATCCTTGGGCTGTCTAGAATGGATCTGGAAAGTTTCAGCACATTTCGATTTCATTTGGTTAGTCTGCCACCCCTCCTTCCTTGTCTAGCTCGGTTTTTCCTAGGCGAAGTAGGAAAATATGCTAAAGTTGACTTGTCATACTTCCATAGTAGGCTTTATTTAGCCTCTAAATATATATTTCGAGCTTGTCGACAATATATAGCTTGAGCCACTGATATTGGCTCAATTTCTCCAAGACGTGCCTTGTCAGGCCAAAATGTTCATTTTGGGTCCAAACAGAAGGTATCCGAACTCACATGACCGTAGTCATCAGGAGGAGATGCAGACATCAGGGGGAGATGTCTACATGTATGGTCTCGAAAAGTGAAGGGTGTATTGTGCTCTTTTTCCCCTTCGACCGAGGTTATATTTGTCCCACTGGGTTTTTGTTATTCGGCAAGGTTTTTAATGAGGCAACGAGAGAAGCACCGCGTTTGGGCAACACAAGGGGGAGTGTTCAAGGAAAACCTAATTTGTGTTTAGCCCAAACTCTAGGTTACTTGACCTAGTGGTAATAGGATTTAATTAGAATGATCTAGAATCCTAATCAATGTAGAATTACTTTCCTTGTATGATTGAGATTCTATGCATTGTAATCCTCTATATAAAGAGGCTCCTATTATCAATGAGAACACACAGAAAATTCCTCTCAAATTCAGTTTCTCTACAACAGTTTTTTGTTTTTTTGTTTTTTTGTTTTTTTTTTTAATTGACTGTAAACTTTCTAATCTAGCAGTGCAACCTTGGAAAGGATCAAGTTTTGGAGAAAACTTTCGAATCCAGGGTTTTACCGCCCTTGACTCTAGGGTTTTCAGCAACACTGATCACCAGCTTTAGGAGGTGCTAGTCATCTCTTCTCTACACCATGAGGCTAAACAGCAATCTAGAAGGTTTAATGAATTGATTTCTACTGATGAAACTTATTGGCATCACGTGCTATTTGGCTCAAAGACGCTGACAGAAATCCCTAATTTTTCCATAAGAGAGCGTCCAATCGTTGACAAAGGAATAAGATCAAGGGGCTTTTAGGGAGGATTCGCCAAAAGGCATTGAGAAGGTTGTTTTGGATTATTTCCAGAACAGTTTTAGCTCTCAACCTTCTGACTTAAATTAGAGGTGGCAAACGAGGCTGACATGTTTAAAAACGGCCCGGCCCAGTCCAAGTCCGTTAGCGGTCCGACACTACCCGAGCACGTTATTCTAACGAATCAGGCTGGGCCGAAGAATATGAGCCCATTGGCCCTGCTCGGCACAAGCACGACATAATGCGGCCTGCGATCTGGCCCATTTCTATAATATAAATTCTTTCCTTTATAATATAAAGATAATATATATATATATATATATATATATATATATATATATATATATATATATATATATTTATAAACAATAAACTTATATTTGAGTGTAAAGAATAAACTTACGTATATAAAGGTTGTGATATGAATGTGAAATGGAAAATGTGCCCCAAGTAGTAAATGGTCAATATGGTTTTTTTTTTTTTTGCATGTTACTACCCTATATTTGATAGGTGAATTTGTTGTGAGATATGTTTGAATGACAAATGGGACTTTGCATCGTTTGGATCAAACTTAAATATGTCCGATTTTTGGAATAGAGAACTCAATTATTAAGGAGAATGTGACTTTTGTTATGTGCTTACCTTTTCACTAACTCATTTGTCAATTTTTTAAAAAAATACTAGCCTTCCTCCACACATGCTCTGCATGTGCAAGTTTTTTTTTTTTTTTTTCAAAAAGAAAAAAGATAATGGATTAAAACAGTTATTGTAGAGAGAAGTTAGTGGGAGACAAAAGTGGGTTGTGAGATTTTTTTGTTTATTTTTTTAATAAAAATATAATTTATAATTGTCATAATTGCCCTTGTGATTTAATTAATTCTCAAAAAAATTTAATATTTCAGGGTCATTTCTGTCAAATTTTTTTATTTTGGCTAACAAAGCCTCTTCCCTTAATAATAGTATAGATTTATATAATATTAATTTGGTTGTTTTTCCTTTTCTTTTTTAAATAAGTATACTCTTTCAAACCGCTATTGCAATTATAAACTTATCCAACTCCCCATTGGGAAAAATTTCCCCACGTTGTGATTTTTTTTGGTGCAGCTATTGCCACCCTACCATTTTCTTAGTTCACCCTACAAATATTTGAATTATTGAAAGACTATATTACCCAAGTGCAAAATAACTAATAAGTACATTAATTTTCTAAAATCCAAATATGTAAGAAAAAATAAATATCCCTTTCAAAAAAAAAAATATATATATATATATATATATATATATATCTTATATAATTAAGCCAATTCTTGAGAGAGTGATTAAATTTTTGAAATACCATATATGCCCTCACATAAAATAGATATTAATAAATAAATTATTTCTATACGAGGATAAGATAGTCAATAGACTATGTCATATTTGAAAAAATTGCAATATCTCCCATGAAAAATGGAGAAGCTTCTCCAAAATCAGAAGAGAAATTACTGTAACTTTTTAAATCTAGTCCCTTGACATGTTCACATGTTAAGGGACTAGTAAGTAATTAATTAAATACAAATACTACTTAATTTCTTATTGGATAACATTAATCTTCATCTTCTCAACCCAATTTTGAATTTTTTACTATTTTTGTCTTTTTTTTTTTTTTTTTTGAGAGAATTCGTCAACCACTTTATTAATAATAATCAAAAGAAAAATTACAACTTATAGATGTAGAAACTACATCAAAATATAAAATAACAAGAACAATACTAGATGCAAAAATGCATCGGAAATAAAACCTAACAAGGGTAATAAGGGATGCAATTAAGCATTTGATGAAGCACCGGATATAATCCGGGCTATGTAAAACGGTACCAATAGTATGGCCGACCATACTTCCACGTAAAGAAATACGTCGAATAGAGGGTAACCTTCTATCAAAGTAACCGCCGGTAGTGTGACCGACCTTGCCTACTCCATGCAAAAAAATACACCGAATAGAGAGCAATCTCCTACCTAAGTAACCAAATAAGCAGATCCAAAGTGCATAACAATTTAGGGTCCAGAGAAAGTCTCCTGGATCCCAAATGCGAACCCGAACAGCAATGGGCTCATACACCAGTTGCAAAGCCCCAAAAATGAAGACCCAACCCAACACCCTACTTGGGCCGTCCACCAGAGCAAAGGCCCAAATTCTCAACCTGCTTTGGGCACCCAGAAACGCTCTGGACACCCATCCCTTCCCTGACCACGGCCTCGATCTCTGCTCCACCTCCCTTTGTCGGAGAAGGAGCATCCCAGCCCCTCCAACTTGACACCGATCTCCGCCACCAAGACCACCAACCAGAACGCAGATCCCGCCCAGAATACACTCTCTGCTCCCCTCTAATTGCCGCTCCACCGCACCAGGAAACTGGGTAGAAACCTGGCAGATCCCCTCACTCAGCCACACCGCCACCAAACCAAAGCCGCACGTCGGCGGCTTGAGTCGTGCCCGAGTTGGCCGAAGACTCTCGATTCTCAGTGCAAATCCGATCCTAGAAAGCAACACAGCCATGGCTTCTCCCCTTTGAATGGCAGCCCGATCAGAGGAGATCTGAGAAAAAGAAAATGTCACAGGGCGAGATATGAACCACGACCTGATACTGGGCATGACACCACCATCAAGAGGTAGGAAATCCGGTACGCCACAGACCCCCATGCCTGCCAGCCATGGTGGCGCTGAAGGAATCTGCAACAAAGAAGACACGACGAGAGCCGATCTCAATTTAGGAGCCCCTAGAGAAGACGCCGTAGTTATACTCCATATAGGACGGAGGAAGGTGCAGAGAGGCCAAGCCCGAGGGAGGCGCTCTCCCAACCCTAGCAGAGCTCTGCTAGGTCGAAACATGCCACACATACTATTTTTGTCTTTTTGTTTCATCCTCATCGTTAATTCATTATTCAATTCACAAAAGCATTACCTTTAACTTCATCAAAATCTTTGCAATATTCTTTGTGAACATCGAAAGTAAAAATTTAAAACACGAAGAAAAAAAATCAATATCTTCTTAATTGATCATAGTTGTAAATTAACTAATCTTTTTACATAGATTGAAATAGAGAACATTGAAATTGAAAGAAAAAATTTAAAAAATGGGAGTAAATCATATTATGATTTTATTAGGAAACTTTAATAAATTTTAATTTTTTTATGAGTATAAATTAAATAAGAGATTTTTGCTAAAAATATTTATTTTTTAATTGGATATGTCATATAAGGATATTCTTGGAAAGAGAAATGGGTTAAATAAGTAAATTTAATAATTAAAATTAAAATGTAGGGTACAAAGAAAATAGTAGGGTGGCAATAGCCGCCCCCTTTTTTTTTTTCTTTTCTGTTTGTTATATTTATCAAGTTACTATTATAACCTTTATACATTAATGTACAGATTTTTAGAAGAGTAAAAACTCCAAATGGTATTTGAACTATTGTGAAAGGTACTTTTTGGTAACTACGAATTTTTTTTTACTCCAAATAGTACCTGAAGTATTGTATCGTTACTAAATATAGTATCTCCGTTGACTTTTCCGTTAAAATTGCCTAACATGGCATGTATTTTTGGAAAAGAAAAAAAAAAAAAAAAAAACTCCAAATGGTACCCAAACTATTGCACAATGTATTTTTTGGTACTTGTAGTTTTTTTTTTACCGCAAATTGTACCTCAAGTGTTATGCCTTTACTATTTTTTTCATCATAATATGATATTCATTCATTGGAATAAGTATTACAAATAGGTTCATCAAATTAACTATTTATTTTTAGTTAAAAATTTTCTCAACAAAAAAGATTTTGCGCAATACTTGAGGTACCATTTGGGGTAAAAAAAAATTTATAGGTATCAAAAAATACATTTTGCAATAATTTGGGTACCATTTGAAGTTTTTATTTAAAAAATACATGCCACGTAGGCGACTTCAACGGAAAAGTTAACGGAGGTATTATATTTGATAACTGTGCAATACTTCAGATACCATTTGGGGTAAAAAAAATTCGTAGGTACCAAAAAATGCCTTTCTGTTTAAGTATGAGAGTTTTCGAGAGAGATTGATGAGACAATTGTGTTTCATTATTGAGCATAGGAGCCCTATATATAGGGATTATAAAGTACATGTTCTAATGATACAAGGAAAACTATTCTGAATAGGACTAGGAATTCTAGAACATTCTCTCCTATTACAATCATGTAACTACTCCTAGTTTGATTAGGCACACAAAACTGATTTTCCTTCAATACTCCCCCTTGTGCCGCTCAAACTTGGTGGTGGCGCTTCATTCGTTGCCTCGTTAAAAACCTTGCTCGAGTGAAAAACCCTGTGGGACAAAAACAAGCTCGAGGAGGAGAAAAATAGTACAACACGTCATTCACTCTTCGAAATCGAATATGTAGACATCATAACTCCCCCTGATGTCGATATCTCCCTCTGATTGCTACAATCATGGGAGTTCGGATAACCTTCTCGATCCGATGCTCTTCACATGTTTCTCGAAGGTGGATTTAGGTAACGACTTAGTGAGTAAGTCCGCTACATTATCCTCTGATCGGATTTGATTCACTTCAATCTTTAGAAGTGATTGTTGTTGCTGATTATAAAAGAATTTAGGCGATATATGCTTGGTGTTGTCGCCCTTGATGAAATCTAACTTCATTTGTTCAATACAAGCTGCATTATCCTCATAAATGCATGTAGGTTCATCCGTGATAGACTTCAAACCACAACTTCCTTGAATATGTCTAATTACAGACTTTAGCCATATACATTCACGCACGGCTTCATGTAGAGCAATAATCTCTGCATGATTTGAGGAAGTAGCAACAAGAGTCTGCTTTGTAGACCTCCAAGATATCGCGGTGCTTCCCATGGTAAAGACATAACCCGTTTGGGAGCGACCTTTGTGAGGGTCAGAGAGGTACCCTGCATCAGCAAAACCCATCAAAACATCATTGTCATTTTGATGGAGGGAAGTAGGGGGATGCCGGCCACCATGGACTGTGGCAGCGGCAACATGGCAGGCAGCAAGATTTTGGACGGTGGCGTTTTGCCTCTTGGGGTCCGATCCCAAATTTCTGTCATTCTTCCTCTCTCTGTAGGGATAAAATAGGCCCATATCAATCGTACCTCTTAGGTATCGAAAGATTGTCTTCACACCAATCCAATGGCGGCGTGTTGGCGCAGAACTATGTCGAGCTAACAAGTTCACTGCGAAGGAGATGTCCAGTCTTGTGCATTGAGCTAAGTACAATAATGCACCTATTGCTCTTAAATAGGGTACTTCGGCCTATAATGATTCTTCGTCCTCATCCTTTGGACCAAACATATCTTTTCTAGGCTCAAGACTACGGCCGATCATGGGAGTACTCACAGACTTTGCTTTATCTTCATTAAAGCGCCTTAGAATTTTCTGAGTATATGCAGACTGATGGATCAAAATCTCATCACTACGGTGCTCTAGTTCTAAACTGAGATAAAATCGTGTTTTCCCAAGATCTTTCATCTCGAATTCGGATTTCAAGTATTTAGCAGTTTCCTTAAACTCATCTAGAGTTCCAATTAGGTTCATGTCATCGACATAAACTGCTACGATTGCAAATCTGGAACTTGTTCTTTTAATGAACACGCATGGACATATTTCATTATTAATATATCCCTTCCCAATCAAGTAGTCACTTAGACGGTTATACCACATCTGTCTGGATTGTTTTAATCCATATAGTGAGCGTTTTAATCTTATTGAAAACGTGCTCTGTGGTTTAGAGCCACTTGATTTGGGTAATTGAAGTCCATCTGGAACCTTCATATATATCTCTGAATCTAGATCCCCATAGAGATATGCTGTAACCACATCCATACGCTGCATGTCAAGTTTTTCAGAAACTACCAAACTGACAAGGTAGTGGAACGTTATAACGTCCATTACGGGAGAATATGTCTCCTCGTAGTCGATTCCAGGGCGTTGTGAGAAACCTTGCGCCACGAGGCGGGCTTTATATCTAACTACCTCATTTTTCTCATTACGCTTTCTAACAAAGACCCATTTATGGCCAACAGGTTTTACATCTGGGGGTGTCTGCGTTATAGGCCCAAATACCTGTCTCTTTGCTAGTGAATCCAATTCAGCCTGGATCGCATCTTTCCATTTAGGCCAATCCGCTCTTCATTGACATTCTTCGACAGAGCGAGGTTCGATATCATCATATTCTATAATTCCTGTTGCAATATGATATGCAAATGCATCATCAATAGCCATAGAATTTCTATCTATCATCTCATGTACACTAGTGTAATTCATGGAGATCTCTCTATTCTCTGGAATTGATTCTGACATTGGAGCGTCCCCCAATGATGTCTCTTGGACATAACCATAATCTGGAATATTCTCATGAGATGGATTATTCACATCGATGATTAATGGATTATTTTGTGCCAAACTCGCTTTCTTTCTTGGGCGATAATCCATTGAACCTATGGGCCTCCCGCGCTTCCTGGCAGGAGCCGTGGACCTAGCCACAACGTCACCATCACTGTGAGAGGGGACGTTGGCAACATGCTCAGTTGCCCTTGAGATGGCGTCATGTCCTCTAATTTTAGGGACATCAATCCTTGCAGGCACGTTTGCAGCAGGTATATGTGATCTCGGCACTTTAGCGATATCAGAAAACGCATCAGGCATCGATTCTGCTACGTTCTGAAGATCAAAAATTCTCCGCACTTCAATTTCAGACTGTGCGGTTCGAGGATCAAGATGAGACAGAGTGGGGACAGACCACGATAATTCCTGTCGTTCCTGTTGAACATTTATGTTCTTATCTCTCTCTAACGACGGGAAGACTGTCTCATCAAAGTGACAATCCGCAAATCTAGCGGTAAAGAGATCGTCTGTCAAGGGTTCTAAGTAGCGGACAATTGTTGGAGAATCATATCCAACATAAATGCCTAATCGTCGTTGAGGACCCATTTTGGTGCGTTGTTGAGGCATGATTGGCACGTAAATTGCACACCCAAATATGCGTAAATGTGAGACATCAGGCTCATACCCAGTCACCATCTGGGACACAAAGAAGGGTTAAGTGGCAGTGAGTCTCAGACGAATAAGCACAGCTGCATGCAATATTGCATAGCCCCAAGCAGAAATAGGGAGATTGGTGTGCATTACCAATGCTCTAGCAACCATTTGTAGTCTTTTAATGGCGGCTTCTACGAGACCATTTTGGGTGTGAACGTGAGGAACAGGATGTTCAACATCAATCCCAAAGGACATGCAATAGTCATCAAAAGTTTTTGATGTAAACTCCTTAGCATTGTCTAATGTTATAGACTTAATAGGATGATCAGGGTGGTGAGCCCTTAATTTAATAATTTGTGCTAGGAGTTTAGCAAAGGCAGCGTTCCTTGTGGACAAAAGCATGACGTGTGACCAGCGTGTCGATACATCAACCAACACCATAAAATATCTAAATGGTCCGAATGGTGGTTGAATAGGTCCACAAATATCACCTTGGATTCTTTGCAAGAATGGTATATTTTCTTTAGTATCCTTTGCATAGGATGGTCTCGATCCTAATTTGGCTAAAGAGCAGGCTTTGCAAAACGAATGATGGGCTTGAGAAACAACCAATGAGGATTTTCGTTGAGCCACGAAGTCACAATTGACTTTAGAAGTAAAATTTGGAGACAAAAGAGCATTGGCGGTGTCAAAGCTACCCTTGGGCCGCAGGGGGACGGCGGCGCCGGCCAGTGAAGGCTGGTTTTGGGGGTGGACGGCGCCGTGAGGCGTAGGGGCTCTTTCGGGGTCCAAAATCCGATCTTTACTTCTTTTCGTTTTGAAAAATGGATGTCCGTGCGAAGTCTTTAATATACGGATCATCATATCACGACCTGGATGTCCCAAATGGTCATGCCAAAGCCTATATGTGTCGGAATCCCATAAATCATCTCTCATAACATGATTGGATTCAATTATTCGAATAGTGGTTGCATACAACCCACTAGATCGACACATAAGTTTCTCTAAGACTCTTTTATGTCCGTAGTCATTAGAGGTGATGCAAAGGAACTCTTGTCGATTCTCACAATGTGTTTCCACATACCATTGGCTCTTATATCTTTGAAGCTTAATAGGGTTCTTCCTGCCCTAGGAGCATAAAGAGCTTCGGTGACATTTAAAGTTGTGCCATTTGGCAACATAAATTGGGCTGGTCCTCTACCATGAATCAATTGAGATGATCCAGCCATCGTAGTCACGGAAGATCAAGAAGGCGTCATCCATAGGAATAGTTGCCTATTTCGAAGGATGGTATGTGTACTTGCACTATCCACGAGGCATTCTAGCTCTCCGGGAAACATACTGACTAATAAAGTTTGAAATTAAAATATGTCCAAGACATGTAAAAAGAAATCGATACTTTATTAATAAAATAGCCAATGATTACATCAAAGTTTCTTGACCAAAATCTAATCCACCATAAACAAAATCAAACTTTAGACAAATCGTAGTCACTCAATCCGTTCGGTAATTCCAATTTGGTTGTGACCAGGTAAGGTAATGCGAGATTTTGGTAGAGCATTGCTCACTTTTAAAACCGTTCTCTCAGTTCAAACCTTTCCTAGACATCACAATTACTCTTGAGTACACCTAGAGGGAAATAGTTGATACAATAAGTCATTTTATTGATTTAAGGCAAAATTGCCATTACATAATTCTTGGAAAAATAAAGGACTATACTAATCAAAATCTGCAGCATCCTTGTGCAATTCCTTATCAGATTTGAAGTCTGCTATGGTGAGATTGACGTTGGCATCATCACCATCTTCTTCTTCTTCGGCAAGATAGGCTTCATGCTCTCTAAAGTCTCTATATGCCTTGTAACGTGCAGCTAGTTGATTGCTTGCATTGCATTGCTTGAACCAATGCTCACTTGATCCACATCGATGACATACTTCATTGTGATTGCCTCCCTTTAATTGAGGTGCATTGTTTGCACTTAGGTGGCGCCCCCTAGAAGAATTGGCGTCATTCCCACGGCCTTGGGCGGCTCCACCACGTCCTGGATCCCCACGACCTCCTCTCCCACGTTGCCATGTGTTGCCACGTGTTCGTCCTTCATTCTGACGATTACCTTCCTTTGTAGGGCTGTTATATGGACCAAAACGTCCATTGTGTCCCTTATTTTTAGGGTTCCGCTCCTTGCGCCCTCCTTTGGGTACATTATTATAATTCGCCTCTTGAACGCTCTTAGTTCCGATAGGCCTTGAATTATAATTCTTCACGAGGATATTATCATGTTTTTCAGCTACAGACATAACATTAAGGGGCCGTGACCACTTACCTAATTTTAGCCTAAAAATTGCCGACTTACTCCACTAAGAGTTTTTTAACCCCATTTACCCAATCCAACAGTATTTGACAATATTGCCCTCATACTCTCTCTCTCTCTCTCTTCCTCTCCCGTCCTTGTTCACGCCGGCGTCGATGTCGCACCGGATCTCCGCCTCCTCATCCAACGTAGACGTTCGACGAGCTCCCTTTCCCGTCCTTGTTCACGCCGGCATCGGTGCCGCACCGGATCTCCGCCTCCTCATCCAACACAGACGTTCGTTCGACTGCCTCTTTCTCTCTTCCTTGTTCACGCCGGCGTTGATGCCGCACTGGATCTCCGCCTCCTCATCCAACGCAGACGTTCGGCGAGCGGGTTAGTCATCTTCCTCATCCTGATCGTCGACGCGATCGTCGGAATCTAGCAGGAGAGCAATGCCGAGAAGCCGCCGGAGGCCTTGAAGGAGAATTAGTCGCAGCAGCAGCAGCGACAGTGGTTAGGGACGGGAAGAAGGTGCCAAATTAGGCAGCCAATGAGCTTGTTCCCGGCGATATTGTGGAGCTCATTTCTGGGCCTTCGTTGTTGGTCATGCTGGTGTCGCCGGAAGAGTGATATGGATTACTCCGGTTGCTGCGTTTTTTTTTTTTTTTGGTAAATTTGGCAGAAGGCTTATAAGGAAAGAAGAAAGAAGAATGAAAACAAAAAGTTTTATTGAGTAGTTATACATGTCTATTGCGGGGCAATAATAATATTATTGGAGGCAATAATATGAGTATTGGGGGGCAATAATATGCATATAAATTGATCAATTGTGCCTGTAGTGTATTCATTTTGGTTTTGGGAGTTTATACAATTCACTGGAAGGCAATAATATGATTATTGAGAGGCAATAATATGAGTATTGTGGGGCAATAATATGATTACTGGGAGGCAATAATATGGTTACTGGGTATTATTAGGGGGCAATAAATTCAGACGCTGGAATCCGGTCACCAGTCCGGTAGCCGGATTTAGGTGACTGGTCGCCGGATTCCGGTCTTCGGTTGTCGGATTCCGTTCACCGGAGTCGGGTCACCAGTCGCCGGAGTCCGCCACCGGAGTCAAGCAAGGTCTCCAATGAGTTATTTCTCTAAGTGACAAAAAAGGAGAGGGCAAAATTGTCCCAAAAATAAATAAAAATGAATTAAAAAATACTTAATTGGGTATTAGGGAAATAATCTCTTAGAGTGTTTGGGTAAGTGGGCAATCTCTTAGAGTGTTTGGGTAAATGGGCAATTTTTAAGCTAAAATTAGGTAAATGATCATTTCCCCTAACATTAATTAGATGATGAAACCTCGTGATCCGTCCAGTATTGTATTCGGTTCGATATTCCTTTGATACCAAAATTGCTGAGACGGGGAAGGTGGAGAGAGTTTTCTCAATTAGCTCTTGCTCCGTGACAGGTTGTCCACAAAACCCCAACATGGTTTTGAGGCGTAGAGCTTCTGAATTATATTCAGCTACAGACTTGAAGTCGGCGAATCGTAGATTGCTCCATTGAACTTTCAAGTCGGGGAGGAGGGAGTCCTTGACATTGCCAAATCGCTCTTCTAGCGCAACCCATAATTCTCTAGCATCCTTGATTGCCATGTACTCCAATCGGAGTGATTTATCCATGTGACGCCTCATCAAGATAAGGGCGGTGGCATTATTCGTGGCCGTACGCTCGAATAGGAGGTCAGGGTTTGGTGCCTGAATTACGGGTAGGATCCCTTTTGAAGTGAGATGGTTCTCAACATCCGTGACCCAACTATGGTATTCCGAGCCAGTTGAGTCAAGTAAGGGAAAGTCAAGCTTTGGCTTCGACATCCTGAAATAAGAAGAAGAGATATATTAGTTTCGGAGTTAAAAATTCCACGACAACTAATAAATAATAAGATTTCCGAGCTATGCTACCAAGAAATCGATTTCCAAGAATAATTGGATTACACCGAAACAATGATGTTTATATGATCATAAATCGATGTTTGCGGACGCTCTTAGTCCGAAGTCTTACGAACGCTCTTAGTTCGTTAATAGCGTGAATCCCCACAATTCCGCTTTCTCAATAATCGAACCCACGTTATAAGAAAGGTGGGATGTAGAAGAAGGGAGGTTGCAAGTCCCCGAAGAAAAAGAAGAGGAAAAATAAATTTCGAAAGCGGGAACTTTAATGTAAATACTTACTTGTTTGTTTGGAGCTTGAAACCTTGAAATGTTGAACTTGGAGTTGATGTAGCTTCGGTGGAGAAAACCTTGGATGGCTCGGTGATGCTAGGTTTGTGCACTAATGGGATGAGGCCAAAAGTGTGACCGGTTGGCTGGCCGAGAAGGCAGCAGATGCCGCTGGGACGCGGACGCTGCAGGGGCAGCAGAGTACACGGGCAGCAGGGGCTGCGGTGATGCTGCCGGAGCAGCGATGCAGGGCTGCAGGCGCTCGGGCGCGCAGGAGGGCAGCAGGGGGCTCATAGCGCGGAGCGCGCTCGGGACAAGTTGCAGGGGATGGCTCGACTAGCTCGGGCTAGGGGTTGCGACATATTTTTGGTGAAAAGAGTTTTCGGTTTTTGGCTTTTGTTTTGTGGTTAGAACTCGTGCTGATAACGTGTTTAAGTATGAGAGTTTTTTAGAGAGATTAATGAGAGAATTGTGTTTCATTATTGAGAATAGGAGCCCTATATATAGGGATTACAAAATACATATTCTAATGATACAAGGAAAACTATTCCGAATAGGACTAGGAATTCTAGAACATTCTCTCCTATTACAATCATGTCACTACTCCTAGTTTGATTAGGCACACAAAAATGATTTTCCTTCAACACTTTCCCAATAGTTCAAGTACCATTTGAAGTTTTTACCCATTTTTAGAATATAATGGGAGGGCAACTTCAGGTATTTAAAAAATTTAACCTTAAGGGTTGTTTGCTTAACTAATACTGATGATATATACACACACCAAATAATATGAAGCAAATAAGAGAAATTGAATAATAGCAACACTAATATGGTAAACATTCTTTTATAATTGTACATTTATTTTTGAGTGCATAAGTACATGTTATTCTAATTCAACAATTGCTTCTAACTCAAGGTTGAAGCGTCTAGCAGTTGGGAGGTTTGCATATGTTCTTGTATGATCTGTAGAGCCAAAAGGATTGGGAGGCATTTCTAAATTTTCTCTTCCTTCCAACATTTGGACAACTAGTTTCATGGATGGACGGTCCACCGGGTGCCATTGGATGCACCAAAGCCCAACAACTGCAAGTTTCTTTGCAATTCTAGCATCTCCTTCCTCCTCAATTCGGACTCGTACATCTTCTCCTCCTTCTAGAAGATTGTAAATCCATTCTGGGTAGTAAACGTCATTACTGGAGTCCTGATCTGCACCCTTATTGTTCCTCCCCCCTACAATCTCAAGCAACAACATTCCAAAACTATAGACATCTGACTTATAAGATACATTCCCGAAATTCCTGGAGAACACTTCCGGTGCAATGTATCCAATTGTCCCCCTAGCAGTAGTCATTGACACTATACTTTGATCCTTGGCACATAACTTTGACAAACCAAAATCAGAAATTTTCGGAGTCAAGTTATGGTCAAGCAAAACATTGTGGGGTTTGATGTCGAAATGGAGAATTCGTTGATCGCATCCTTGGTGTAGATATTCAATTCCTTTTGCTATTCCTATAGAAATATCTAGATACTTATTCCAACCAAGAAAACCATTCTTATTATCTGCTGAGGAAATGAATTCATGTAGTGCGCCATTGGGCGAGAACTCGTACACCAGAGCGCGTCTAAATCCATCAGCGCAGAAGCCAACCAAGCGAACCACATTGACATGGTGGATACGACCCATTGTTCCCACTTCATTTATGAACTCTTCTCCGTCCCCCTTTGAATTGTTAAGGACTTTTACAGCAACAAAGACTTCCGAAGAAAGTTTTCCTTTGAAAACAGTTCCATAGGCTCCTTCACCGATCTTGTGCTTGAAATGATTTGTAATTCTCTTAATATCCGCATAAGAATATCTACTTGGCTTGAGAGCTTTGTAATCCTCTAAAAACCTTTCAATTCGTAACTGATTTTCCTTTTCCTTGATATCCCAGCCGTAGACACAGAAGACCGAAAAAGGCATTAGTAACAGAATCACGAACAGCAGCATTGTACCTGCAAATATATTCTTGATTAACTATATGTCCGCAGATTCTTCTAGACATTATTACCAAGCAAAAGACCAGTTATTTGAAAACTGACCTGTAGCCTCGAAGTTTGTTCTTGTTGTGCCTGCAAAGGACAATGACAAATCAGGTTATTAATTTTATTAAATGTTCCATTACTGGATCTGAAATACTAAGGAAAAGCTCCACCCGTAACCCAAAAAAAAAAAAACATAGGCAAAAACATGATGACATCAATACATTTTGAAACAAAGATAAACTTTCTTACTTAGTTTTCCCAAGTCAGTACATTCAATTCCACTTTTGGTGCCATTGCTGTTGAATCTACACCTCTTACCCCTTGCTTCACATTCTGTACAATTTGGTGTTGACCAATTGAAATATAAGTAGCTTGTACCGTCGGATGGAAATGATAGAACATCATACATCTTTGTACAAGACTGTATGAACGGTGCCTCATCGACTACTGAATAGTCAGAATAAAAGATCTTAATTCTGTAGGCAGCTGAGTGACTAAGGCACCGGACTTCGCCCCATGTATCTATTTCAAATTCAGTAGGACAACGTAACAAGGTAAAGTTATCTAAGTAATTCATTTCTGAGACGTACAAGGAGAAGGGGAAAATTGGCATTTCGAAAGGCTTTAGCAACAGGCAGTCGACATAGGGGTTGCTAGAGTGTACTTCGATGCTTTGATGGATATAATCAATGTGTTTGACATAGAATTTTGCTAGTACACTCTGCTGCTCATCAAGAACTGTAGACTGGTCATGATATCTGAGGCGGAATGGGACGTGGATAGCCGGGGCATTATCAGAACACATGGATTCTGTGCAAGCATTTTGAGATGCTTCAATCCCTTGTAAGAATGCCATGACAGATAGAAAAAAGAAAGAAATGAGAATTTCTGAGGTAATAGCTTCCATGGATTTCTTCAAAAAAGAAAAGATAAGCGTGGATATATGAAAGATGTCAGATACACAATGGTTTCATAATCTTATGCATTATACCGAAACGTCAGTCAAGCTTGCGAAGAAAAAGTCTCCCCATCAATGAAGTCGGCAATAACTAGATAAAAAGTCAAGCTGGGGCCTCCACCCGTAACTAGATAAAATTGACCGGTTGGTATTAACTGACCAGACTTTTTTTTTCGATGAAGAAAATAAATACAAGAAACAAAAAAAAATATTGACTGACTTACCGACTTGTACCCATTGGTGAGCATAATTTTTTATTGGAGGTGGAAGAAATTTTTTATTCAAAACACAAACTATTGCAAACAAAGACGATTGCTCAAGATTACAAACAAAAAAGACAAAACACGATTTTTTTATTTTATTTTTTTTGATACTTATTTTTTTTTTTTTTTTTTTAATTTATTTGTGAACATAATTTAGTAAATTACTTGGCCACGTATTGTTGACTCAAAAATGAACTTATTATCTGATATTGGTAGTTTTTTTTTTTAATTAAGAATGAAGTAGTAAGTCACCTCAGTTACGTTAGCGAATTAGTAACACATCCACCCAGTCAGTATTCAGACCGAGGTTAGCGAGAGTATCTCAGCAAAGCCAGACTAATCTTCCTCGCATACGCACGAACCCGAAGACCCCTTAAACTGACCACAAACTGGTTGGAGTTGAGATTTGAACTCTAAGTATTGAGGTTCCATAATAGGCAGCTGGTGATATTGGTAGGTTTTGATTGTAGCCATGTGACTAAAGTTTAGCTACCCACTTTATAGATATGTAATTTGTGAGAACTTGAGTCCAAACCCACTCCACCGCTTCGCCTAGAAACTAAATGAGAAAGGAAGCTATGACAAACAGGTAAATATATGGCATGTATGAAAGCGCAAAATAGTCAACAAACTATTCATAAGAAGTTGTTCCTTCAATAGCTAGATAAAATTGACCGACCGACTTATACCTGCTCATTGGTGAACATAACTTTTATTGGGGGTGGAAGAAATTTTTTTTTATTCAAAACATAAACTATTACAAACAATATTGATTCGCTCAAGATTACCAACAAATTAAAAAGACAAAACACGTATTTGTTTTTTTATTTGTGAACATAATTTAGTAAATTACTTGCCCACATATTGTTGACTCAAAATAAAATATCAGTGATTGGAGCCATATAATTATAGTATAGGTCCCCGCTATAAAGATATGTAAATTGTGAGATACTTTGTGTTAAGTCTCTCTCTCTCTCTCTCTCTCTCTCTCTCATTTCCTCCATGGAAACAAAGGGAAGGTCCATGATCTTGTACTTGTGGGTTTTGATTGTAGCCATTCTTGTTAATCCTGGTCATTCGTCGTATCCCCGGGAATCGTTTAACGGAAGAAATACCTGTAAGTCTTCTTCATGTGGAAATATCCCCAACATAAGCTACCCTTTTCGACTAAAAGATGATCCAAAGCACTGCGGCCAGTCAGCCTTTACCCTCACTTGTGAGAACAACATTACCCTCTTAAACTCGTCTCTTTATGGGATATTCTATGTGCAGGCAATCCACTACCATAACCACACAATCCGACTAATAGATCCAAGCCTACTTCACAACTCCACTATACCTCGTAATTTATTTCCCCGGTTTCCTTTGTATGATTTTCCATTTCGACTATACCGGTACCCTGAAGGGTTGATATCAACACCTATAATTTTCCTCAAGTGCGTCAATCCGATTGTAAATACTTCATTATTGTACGTGGACACTGCGCCATGTGTTGACGTCACCGATGGGTATGGTTATTTTAAGATTGGTGATATGACATTCGGGGATTGGAACGAGGGCTGTAGTCTTGACTGGATCGCTTTCACTTTGTTGAACATCTCAGAAAACTACAACGCAACTTGCAGACACATACACAATGCACTCACGATTGGGTTTCAGTTTCAATATGATGATGATCAAAGTTTGGAAGATTATTACAAGGGACTAAATATATGTCGAGGCAAGTGGCGTGTTTTTAATAGATGTTTTCCACACAGCATCCGAGGTACGTCAATTCTTAAATATTTAATTCATTTATTTTTATTCATATCATTTATATCTATTAATCTATTATATAAAGCAAATTGTTGGGAATGATGGTTAAATTTTTGAAACTCCTATTATGCCCTTTATTGATTGAATTGTTTAAAAAATAAAAATGATATTACAAGGCTAAAATAGTAAATAAACAAAATCAGTATTTTCTTTTCAAGAAATTACAAACAAAAAATAAGGGAAAAAAAACCCACGTTTGTAACCGTCAGACCGTCAGTAGTATTTTGTTGCCTGCAAATTTTTTTTTCTTTTTGTTTAATTTCCTTTAAATTTTTAATTTTTAAATTTGTTTTATAAAAGCAAATTGGCAAGCACGGAGTGCATGCCAAGAGGCTAGTACTAGTATTAAGAGAAGAGAGCAAACTCTCTAAAACTGAAATATTTTACCAATTAAATCCTTATATATTAAAAACTTATGAAATATAATTAATCAATAGGGATAGTATAGTATGTTTTTGGTAGATGTTTTCCACATAGCATCCGAGGTACATCAATTCTTAAATATTTAATTCATTTATTTTTATTCATATCATTTATATCTATTAATCTATATTATTATTAAGAAAAGAGAGTTTGCTCTTCAAAACATAAATTTTTTACCAATTTAACCTTTATATATTAAAAAATTATGAAATATAATTAATCAATAAGGATAATATGGTAAATTATAAAATAGAAAAAAATTTAAAAGCATAAAATATGGTAATTGTGTGAGAAGTTTTTCCAATACCATTAACTTTTCTCCACACACATAGTGGGTGGGCCCTGCTAGTACTATTATTAAGAGAAGAGAGCAAGCTCTCTAAAACTGAAATATTTTACCAATTAAACCCTTATACATTAAAAAATTATGAAATATAATTAATCAATAGGGATAGTATAGTAAATTAAAAAATAGAAAACAAAAGAATAAAAATAAAAAAATAGAAAACGTGGTAGTTGTATGAAAAGTTTCTCCATTATCTTTAACTTATCACCGCACATAACGGGTGAGTCCTGCTACTATCTACTATTTTTTTCTCTCTTTTCTTCTAAATCATTGTTAGGTTCAAAGTTTTAGAACTTGTATCTATATCTATACTATTATTAAGAGAAGAGAGCTTGCTCTCCAAAAATGAAATTTTTTACTGTTTATTAAAAAATTATGAAATATAATTAATCAATAGAGATAATATGGTTAATTG
Source organism: Rosa rugosa (assembly GCF_958449725.1). NCBI lineage: Eukaryota > Viridiplantae > Streptophyta > Magnoliopsida > Rosales > Rosaceae > Rosa > Rosa rugosa. The sequence continues at coordinate 19,977,706 of NC_084825.1, forward strand.
TAAAATATAAAATAAAAAAATTTAAAAAAAGCAGAAAATGTGGTAGTTGTACGAGAAGCTTCTCCACTACCTTTAACTTCTCTCCACATATATAGTGAGTGGGCCCTACTAGCAAAACAACCAATGCACACTGATTTTAATCATACCGATTTAAATTAGCTACAAATATTAGTTTAAACAGACATCTGTGTGAAAGATTAATTGACACAAATATCTATATGTAATATGCTAGACTGGAACCACAAAAATATTTATTATTAAGAGAAGAGATTTTGTTAGCTAAAACAAAAAATTTGGACAAATTTAACCCTGAAATATTAAAAAACTATGAGAATAAATTAAATCACAAGGGTAAATATGACAATTATAAATAATATTTTATTAAGAAAATAAAAATAAATGATTCCACAACCCCCATTTTTCTCTGCCATTATTTTCTCTCTGCAAGAACTGTTTCATTTCATTTATTTTTTTATTTTCTTAAAATAAAACTATTACACATGCCTTGCAGGTATGAATAAGGCTATTTATTATTAAGAGAAGAGGTGTTTAGTCAAAACTAAAAATTTTGACAGAAATGGCCCTAAAAGATTAAACAACTTTATGAATTAATTAAATCACATGGGCAATTATGACAATTACAAAATATATTTCTATAAAAAAATTAAATAAAAAATGATCCCACAATTCCATATTTCTCCCACTATATTTTCTCTATAATAACCGTTTCTTCCATTACTTTTTCTTATTTATTTTCTAAAAAAAAAAAAAAAACTGTTGACACATGCAACTGATTATAGGTTCACTGGCTGTTTATCATAGCTTGCCTTGCCAACCCTCAAGCTCTTGAGGGTTGGCAAGGTGTCACAGGTCGGCTTTATACACAGCGGAATTAGCCTATGAGGGCCAAGGTTCTTCTGAACCGTGGCCAGCCTATCTTCATTTCTTCCTTGATATAACATTTTCTCTTTTCCTCATTTTGCTTCTCTTGTCAGCTTGACCCTTTTGACATTGTCCCCTTACTTGTTAGGGTTTGCCAACGAAAGGTACTCACACATGAGTCTCACATCTTGTGACTAACCGATTGCTTTCCGATGTCATGTTTGTCTTCCAAGACACTCGCCCAACCGATAGGTTTTCATGTTATCCCGGCTTGTGCCCATCCATTGCTGACTCGTGTGCATCCCACACATCTATAGTAAGTGACATGACAGTGCGCCAAGACCTAGTTGGCCTTCACATTCCCTCATTGGATCATTTCTTAGTAGGTTGCACAACTCATTCGCCTCTTGGGCATCACTAACACAACCCACTCGGCTTAGGGGCAACACATACCCGCATCCTCAAGTCTTAAGCGTCTTACTGTTAAGCCATCTAGGCCTTATGGCCTTCCCTTTTATCGAGACTAATAGTGTTCTCTTCTTGGTGTCCATCCTGACTTTAAGGCCAACTCTCGCCCGAAGGCCAATCCTCAAGCGGGCATGCTGTCTTGCATATTGGCATGCCGCTCGAGTGAGCAACTCACCCTCGATGCCCCTCTCGAGCTTCCTTTAGTCTAGCACAGAATTTCCCGTCTCGTGCTTGCTGGCATCACTTTCCGGTGGACAAGGTTGAACCAAAACTCCTACCCATGTTGCTTGCTCCGTGGCCAATGAGCGCCACGAGGTCCCGACATATCTATGTTAAGCCCACATATTTGTCTAATGTTGATGGCGTAAGAACCACCCACATACAAACCTCGCCCTCGACGCTGACCTTTGATATTGGTTTTTTAGCCGATACTGCCCACGAGACTTCCTGACTCGTGGAAAAATATGCCGCCTCGTTCTGATGACATATGCCTGGCCCCTAGGCCCCAACAGGTGCTCAGGAGAAGCTCTCTTAGTGCCTCATAAAGGCCAGCACTGAGGGTGGTGGAGAGCTAGACACCAGGTGATATGCTAAATGTAGCACGCAATTTAACCCTGTAAAAATAGTAATTATCAGTATAGAATAAGTAGGGATCGTTCAAGTAAGGGATTGAGGGTACACAAGTAATCATATAACAAATAAATAAAGAATCAAAGTATAGAGTATATGTTATTTACGAAATATAAACATCAGGAATCAAAGAATCATGTAATCGTAAATTAGAGGGTTTTTAGGGTTTGTAAACGCAAACAAAAACAAAAGAAAGAATGAAAACATTTTGGATTTACAAAGATGAGGATGGAACGTTAGAAACAAAGCAATCAACCACAATCATATGAATGAAACAAGTTATATTCCCTACACTCAATATATTGTCTATGTCATGAGAAAGAAGTTGACCATGTGAAACATTAAAGGCAAACAATCTCCCATAATGTACTTTCCTTGAGTATTTGATCTAAGTGAAAGCAACTAAATTAAATCTATTGAACATGCAATCATAGTCTAGAAAGCTAACTAATCAAAAACACATCCAATGCAATAAGAACAAAGAAAGGTTGTCAACTTAAGTGCAACCTAGTACTAGAAAGCTTGTGTATCTACAATCCTCCTCAATTGATCTTGACTTTTGTCCAAAGCCTTTACTACTTTCTAATTAGGGTCACAAAATAATTAGGTGAATTGTTAACCTAAATCTAGTTCCAATTACATATTCGAACCACATAAAACAAGATCTATAATTTGAAATCAATTAAGAAATCTCACATAAGCAACATAACAACCAAGATGTAGAAAACATAACTATATTATCAATCACATAAATGGGGCTTCAAACTTTGCCCTTAATGTCATGTTAACTAATTACACATAGTTTCCGAATCGATTAAGGTAAAACAAAAGTGTTCTTAAAGAAAAAGATGTAATACACCGTGAAGGGATGAAGAACAACACTTTGAGACGTTGGCTTAAAGATCTTGAAAGAAAGGACTCCAAGGTGACGACACAAAGGAAGGAGGACGCCTAGGATGATGATGTATTGCATGGCTTGTTCTTCTCCTTGATTGAAAACACAGACTAAGCTAGAGAGGGATTTCCGATTTTTGTGAAGGGGAAAGGATGGAGAACGGTGTCTTTCAACGTCAAGATAGATAGATAGATAGATAGATAGATAGATTAGCCCTTACACTAAGTAGAACAATATGTCTTAGTGGTGAAAAGATGAAGAACATGGAAAATTCTTTGTAAACCACTTCTTCAAGTTTTTATTTTTTATTTATTTTTATATCATATAAACAACTCTAGTGCTACAACTAGTCTTTCATAAGTCGAACTCACAACCTCCCATTTATGAAGGGGAGAGTATGTCACTCGACTAAATGGTACTAGACACTTCTTCAAGTTTTTATTTATTTATTTATTTACTAAAATTACCACTTTAGATAATTTTTTAAAGTTATATATATATATATATATATATATATATATATATATATATATATATATATATATATAATTTCGGAATGACATTATGGCCATCTCCTACTTTGGTTAAGTTTCTAACACCAAACTTGAGCCTTCCATTTGTGGTAGTGCAGATAACCTTCTTATTTCTTAATGGTATTATGGGCTTCTCCTAATTTGGTAAAGTTTTGATACCAGTAATCAGTATATCAAACAAAAAGTTGTTAACTGATATTTTCTGTCTCTTTCCCTGTAGGCTTGGTCCAACTTCTGCGTCAGAGTATTAAAGGTAATTTGGAATCTCACCCTTTTTATCCTTTATGTTGGAACAAACTGTTTCAGGTGGAGAAAGTTGAACATGAAAAATGATTGATGCAGTTAGTAGTCAAACATCAATTTACCTATGATTTGGTGTGCTAATTTCTCTGCTTTTGCCACCGCAGAATTCTTTTCTACTGAAGAAACGTCGCGTAAGTTATTTCCTTAATATTCTTTCATTTTCCCTTTTTTCTATAGTCTGAGGTATGGAACCAAATTCAATTTTGATATATTGGGGCTTAATATTCTTTCATTTTCCCTTTTTTCACTTCTCAGCCTGCTAGGCTCTTAATTTTTATTTACTGTTTCATATATTTCCTGCAGATGTACTATGGATACCTAACAAAAGAATTGGTAAGTGGCGGAATTTATATCTTGTATTTCGAACATTTCATATTATAAAGTCTTTCATTTTATTTGTAATAATGTTTCAGAACTTCAGAGAAAATTAATCTGGACAATTTCGTAATATTTCTTGCAGAATATCGTAGGCTACATCTCATTCTCACTGGTACGAGCTCCATCCTACCTTTATACTAATCTGCCAATATGTATGAAAGTTTCCAAAATAAATAAATTAAAGAAAAAGAAAAAATATTGAAATTTTGCCACAAGAGAAACATAGCCAATCATATGATATCTAGTAAAGCATATGAATTAATCCAACCATAGTCATGACAAATCTACACAAATATTGAAAGCATTGGAATAATAAAATACTAGCCCATTAACATGTGCGTCAATTGTTTTCTTTTCTTTTCTTTTCTTTTTTTACTTGAGTAAAAATGTTACGCACCGAATTTTGAATAAAGAAAATTCAAATCCGAAACGCGAGAACAAACACAAGAAAACACATATAGAAAATTTTTCATTTAAACTAAGCAACAAACAAACTGAACTCACAATGTCAATACCGACTCGTTCTTTAGAGTCACATATTACACTACAGATAGTTTACAAATCAAACTGAATGACAATTCAATAAGTAAACACACCCACCACAACTCACTACCTAGCGGAAGACTTAAAACTAAGAGCACCCTTCCACATCCACGCCATCGAACGTACACCTCAGCTTTGATAATGATCACTCGATAATCAAACCTGCACAAAAACCCCTACACCATAGAATAGTGCACCGGGATTGAACAAAACAAATCCGGTAAGCCTTTCAGCCCGTATGAGTAAACTCAATTAAAGTGACTCACGTCACGCATGCTTATAATTTCTCAACTCGTGAGAAGAATTAAAGCAACAACATTTAATTTCACAAAACACAACCAAACATACAAAACCATCCTTCAATATCATGCTCACGTAAGTTAACTCATATCAAAATCAACATGCTATGACTCTCGACTCAAGCATCAAATTTCACAATACTTCAACGAATCAATTAAACTCAATTATGTTTTAAACATTTTAAAACACAAAGAACTACAAAATCAACCTTCATTTAACTCAACAAAAGTAGTTGTCACCTCAGTGACGTTTCAAATCCTTTTCAGTCTTGACAACACAACCACAAAATCACACTTCTTTCCTCTCAACATAAAGCACTTATCACCACAATGACGTGATAAAACATTTCTTGACTCACCACGAGTCACAACCACAACTGCACTCACATCATTAAAGTAAATAAAACCAGTAATCCCTGCTTAGAAAATTAGTTCAGGAGATCACTAAAAACACATAATTCAAAATCATAGTAATCCCTGCTTATAGTTTAGTTCAGGAGATTACGATAAAACCAATTAATTCAGAAAATAGTAATCTCTGCATATAACTTAGTTCAGGAGATTACATTAAAACAAATAATAAAAATCATAGTAATCCCTGCATAAAATTTAGTTCAGGGAATTACATTAAAACAATCAATTCAGAAACAGTAATCCCTGCATAGAATTTAGTTCAGGAGATTACCAAGAAAACAAACAATTCAATAATAGAAATAAATAGAAACCTTTACTAAAAACATCCATTAATAACGTCAATCACCACACAGATCACCAAACAGGTCAACAACTCACACTAGAGTCGATGATCACCCATCAACACCACCGCATTTATAGAATCTCATTCTCACGTGTAAACCAAGAAAGAACACCAGCAAGGTTCTCCGAAAACTACGTACTCATGATGCAGTAACATCGTTACCACCATGACGGTACACATACACAGACTACGCACTCATGATGCAGTAACCCCGTTACCATCATGACGGTACGCTTGCAACAGACTAGAGCTCTAAATGAATCGTAATCTGTCACCTCGGCCGAGGTTCAGCCTTACGATATCTTGCACTTCGGTTACTATTAAACCGTCGAACTTTGGACGCCCCCGTCCTCAGAACAATCCTACTTCGGTTATCATTAAACCATCTAACTTTGGACGCCCCCGTCCTCAGAACAATCCTACTTCGGTTATCATTAAACCGTCGAACTTTGGACGCCCCCGTCCTCAGAACAATCATACTTTGGTTATCATTAAACCGTCGAACTTTGGACCCCCCGTCCTCAGAACAAAACATTTAAAACAAATCCCATGACTCAAATACTTTCCTCAAGCAAAACACACTTTTACACAATAATCAACACATCATGATAATTGTATGCTCGTAAGAGAAATGCTCGAAATAACAATTCAATCAACTCTCAATCATTACTTCACCAATGTCACACCATTTAATATATATAATTCCACGTAAATATATATATACGTAGTCATTCACGCAGGAATGACCACTAATACCAACTATAGTTTTATAAATTATTCATCTCGAAAATCATTTTATATCAAAACATTGTTTTAACCTACCCATGAACCGTTGTCGATCAAGTTCATATATTTTAAAACAAATAATTTGTTTCGAAAATGATTTAACAATTAAACAAGTAATTCCGAGTAATAATTAAATCCGTTCGTAAATGAACCACGTGAGATTTACTCACCTCTAAATCCCGCTGCGTCTTCTCTTACAGCCGAGATAAAGTACAGAACACACTCCATCAATCACCTAAGTAAAATGCATCACACCTTAGTATACGGATCGAAAACGATTAAAGTTCAAACCCCCGTTGAACTAAAATCCCCAAAAGTAATGCCAATCGAGGCGAAACTTCATCCGAGACCACCCGAGGCCTCCGGAATACTTATACGATCAATATAACAAAACTACAAGTCAATTGGACGGCCGAATCCTCACGGATCGAAAACCGATCGAACCGAAAACCCTAAAACTTGGAAAATTCATAACATGCTCATACGATTTCCAAAAATTACAAACTATATATTGAAATGCTCGTATCGACGAGTAGATCGCCCTGAGAAGCAGAAACTGCCCCAGAGGTGGCCGGAAGCCGGCGGAAACCACCACCACAGTGGCGGCACCGCCACCAAACCAAAGTCAAAATTTGACAAAATTTCCGACATCAAAGTTCTTCATCTTAACTCCAATTGAAACATTCATAACTAGCACAAAGTCAGAATCAAATCCATTTGGCCGGAATTTACCTCGCAAGTTTTGAAAACCGATGAACCCTAGAAACACAATCTTCAAAATTCGACCTCCACACTTTGAATCGTTGCAAGCCGCTTGGAGGGAAGCATCAACGTCCTATGGGCTGCAAAAGCCCTCAAGAATCACCGGCTATGGTGGCCGGAAACGTGATCTCCGATCTGGGTTAGAAGCATCGCCACCGCCAAACTTCCCGGCCTTGCACCGCCCTCCACAACTCGTTTCATGCTCCAATTCTTCCACGGAACTCAAGAGGGGACTGAGGAGAGCAGGATTCCCTTTGGAATTGAAGCAAAAGGTGGCCGGAGGAGGAAGAACGACGCCGGCGAAGGTGAGGGGGCGAACCGGGGTAGGGACCGAAGAGAGAGAAAAAGTTTCCCTTTTCGGAAACTTCTGATTTTTTTTCCTATTTAACCAAAATGAAAACTTTTTCCAAAGGTCATAACGTCTTCATACGAACTCCGATTTTCGCGTTCCACATGTCCACGAACTCGTATCGACGCGCTCTACAACTTTCGTGAAGGAAGATTTCAGAGAATCCCAACGTATAAAAAGTCAACCTTTGTGAACCCCCTAAAACGTGCACTTCGAATAATTATTCGTCCGAAAAAAATTCCACTCCACCCTCGAACCACAAAATCGTACAAACGAACACTTTATTAATCTCAGGAAACATTTAGGAATTAATAACAAATTTCCGAGACAATGCATTTATTTCTTGTCCTTATTTTTTGGAGACAATGCATTTATTTCTATTATCTAATATTATTGAATTACTATTGTGTTCTCATATATAAACAATTTGTTTCCCTTCAAAAAAAAAATAGTCTGTTTAATTGATATTTAATTAAGAGGGGACATTCTAGGTAGTTCGAAAATTTAACCATTCCTCTATAGAATTGGCTTAATTAATAAAGACTAGCATTATTCCACACATGCTCTGCGTGCATCAAAATAAGTTTTTTTTCTTTTTCAAATGAAAAATAATATATAATAGAAGAAAACAGTTATTGCAAAGAGAAATAAGGGAAAATAGTTATTGCAGAGAAGATAGTGGGAAATAACGGTTTATTAATGTAAAGAGAAGATAATGGAGAGAGAGAAAAATGGGTTGTTGGATTATTTATTTTATTTAATTTTTCTTGATAAAAATTTATTTTATAATTGTCATAATTGTTCTTGTGATTTAATTAATTCTCAAAGATTATTAATCTTTTAGGGTCATTCCTGTCAAAAAATTTGATTTTGGCTAACAACACCTCTTCTCTTAATAATAGTATAGATACACATTTTAATTAATCCTCAAAGATTATTAATCTTTTAGGGTCATTCCTGTCAAAAATTTTGATTTTGGCTAACAACACCTCTTCTCTTAATAATAGTATAGATACACATATTTTCATATGATTTTTTTTGGTGATATACTCCTATATATACGCAGGACTAATTTTCGCCACAAGACTTACACTTGGAGCTCCCCTAATAGTTGCTTTTTTGATCTATAAATGGCGAAGAAGACATTTGTCAATGTATACCAGCATAGAATATTTTTTACATAATGACTATAACTTTGGGCCAATAAGGTATTCTTACTCGGACATTAAGAAGATGAGTAATAGATTCAAGCAGAAGCTAGGCGAAGGAGGCTATGGTTGTGTATATAAAGGAAAACTACGCAGTGGTCACTTTGGAGCAATTAAGTTGTTGGGAAAGTCTACAACTAACGGGCAGGAATTCATTAGTGAGGTAGCTACTATTGGGAGGATTCACCATACCAATGTGGTTCAACTTGTTGGTTATTGTGTCGAGGGATCAAAAAGAGCTCTAGTATATGATTTCATGCCAAATGGGTCTCTTGATAAATACATTTATTCAAGAGAAGGAAGTGTCCGGTTAAGTATTAAGCAGATGTATGAGATTTCTCTGGGTGTGGCTCAAGGTATCGATTACCTACATCAAGGATGTGATATGAAAATTTTGCATTTTGATATAAAGCCTCACAACATTCTTCTTGATCATAACTTTATTCCAAAGGTTTCTGATTTTGGTCTTGCAAAGTTATACCCAACGGATGATAGCATCGTGTCTTTGACAGCAGCAAGGGGAACAATGGGATACATTGCTCCTGAGTTGTTCTACAAGAACATTGGTGGTGTTTCATTCAAAGCGGATGTTTATAGTTTTGGAATGTTGTTGATGGAAATGGCAAGCAAGCGAAAGAACCTGAATGAAATGGTAGAGCACTCGAGCCAAATTTACTTTCCATTATGGGTGTACGATCAATATAGTCATGGAAATGATCATTTAGAGATGGTTGACGTCACAGAGGAGGAAAGAGCAATAATTAAGAAGATGGTCATCACATCCTTATGGTGCATACAATTGAAACCAAGCGATCGTCCTTCAATGAAAAAAGTTATAGAAATGCTTGAAGCAGATGCTGAAGGCCTACAGATTCCTCCCAAGCCACTTCTATACCCACAAGAGATGCCCATTAATGGTTTGCAACAAATTAATTTGAATCCAACATGCTCCAATGTTGAGCTAACATGCACGTTGTCAGCTAGGTCATAGTCAAGATTCAACTAATTTGAATGCCAAATTGGATTAATGAACTTTTAAGGTTTATTTTTTATTGTTATTTTTATTTTATGACAATTGTAATTTCATCCCACCCATTAGATGATTGTGATTTCTACGGTGTGAGTTATTTCGAATAACTAATAACCTACAGCTCAATGAACTGTAGAAAATTAGAACATAAGTGATTGTGACTATCGTCTTATTAGGAATCAGTTTAGTTGGTTCAGTCGTTGCTCAAAACAACATTAATGATGACCATTTCTGTCACGCCCTGATTTTTAAACAACATTAAAAATTAATATAATTCACGCAATTATATAGACGTGATGGTCTGGCCATGCATCAATACAAAATACCTGAAAAACTTTTTCCTTTTAAACCAAGTACATACTGATGCCCTGAACTCACTATGTCAATACAGACTCGCTCCTTAGAGTCATATATGACACAAGTTTACGAATTAAATTGTCACAACAAAATAACAGTAAATGCTCCTCAGAGCTTACTACATAGTGGAAGTCTTATCAACAGTTAAGTCACAAAATTGGCTTCCTACCATAAAGCTGCCAACCCAATGGCTTAGCCTCAGCCACGATAATCCTGACCTGCAGGATTCACCCATACACCATCGAATAGTTCACCGGTTGCCACACAACAAATCTGGTAAGCTTATGAAAACTTGTATGAGTAAAACTCAAATACAACAACCAAACAACTCACACTGATGATAAGGAAAACAACTCACACTTCGATTCCTGTCAAAACGAATTAAATGAAAGCAACTCACACTTTGATTCCTTTCAAAGTGAAATAAAGGAAAACAACTCACTCTTTGATTCATTTCAAAACAAAGTAAAGGAAAGCAACTCACTCTTCGATTCTTTTCAAAATGTACTCATGAATTGGAAATAACCTTGCTCTGTTATCTCATGAGATACCTTGGCAGACAGACTAGAGCTCTAACTGAATTGTAACCATAACCCGGCCAAAAGCATGGTTACTCAATTTACTGCCTAAAGTCACCCTGCGACCTTAATTCTTTGTGCCTCTCTGTCTCTCGGAATAAAACATTTAAAGAAGTTGCAAAGATTAAAGATGTTACACAAATCTCAATGCTTTTCAGAACAATAGAAATCACCATTACCACGATCATTTGTTTTCCGAAAAGCCACATCTCAAAACAATAAATGAACACAATCATGCATAATGCTTTCATCACCCAACCAATCCGCAATGATAATATATATATTTCACGTAAATATATATATATAGATCTTATCCAGAGCAGAGCTTCGCTTTGAAATTAACGTGTGAAGTTCGAGTTTTTGGTCACTTTTCGGTCACATATCCACATCTCTACCGTTCAGTTTTTAAGTACTAGTGTATAGATCATCTTTGTAAATTTTCAGCCAAATTCATGATCGTTAAGGTATCTAACTCGCTTAAACAAATGGACGGACTAAATCTGTCAACCTGAACCGTACTAGCTTTAAGGCAATTATCAATGCCTTAACGATCATCATTTTGGCTGAAAATTTTCAGAGATGATCTATACACTAGTACCTAAAAACTGAACGGTCGAGATGTGGATGTGAGACTGAAAAGTGACCCAAAACTCGAACTTCACTCGTTTAATTTCAAAGCGGAGCTCCGCTCTGGATACGATGTGTGTGTGTGTGTATATATATATATATATCACTAATATCAATTATAGTTTGCAGTTAAATAAATAACTCCCAAAACACCGTTCGTAAATGAACAATGTGAGATTAATCACCTCAAAATTCCAGCTGCGTTTTCACACAACTTGATAACTTATAGAACGTACTCTGTCAAGCACCTAAGGAAAGTACGTTCTCAATTCAGTACATAAATCACAAAGCAATTAAAGTTCGAATCCCTCATTTGAACTAAAACTCATAAGTAATGCCAATCGAGGCTAAACGTCATTCGAGAACACCCAAAGTCTCCGGAACACTCCTAGGATCAATATGTCAACACGATAAGACGATCCATTGGTTGGATCCTCGCGGATCGAAACTGATGAAAACCCTAACATGCTCATGCGATCTCCAAATGCTACAATCCATATATCAAAACGCTCGTATCGACGAGTAGATGTATTTGGTGAAAGAACTTGCCCCAAACATGGCCAAACGAGCCGCCATGCGGCGCCGCATGTGGCTACAAGTGCACCGCACGCGCCGTTGTGCCGACCTTCAAACCAGCTCAATCCAACCGTCCAACTTGGAGACCTCAACACAAGGATCAACTTTAATACATGGGGTTTTGGCCGATTTGGCCTAGATCGGTCAGAATCAAGCTAGAAAGACAGAATCCACTATTCACCATGAGTTGAAGCTTCTCTAGTGAAAATCAATCAAAACCACCACTAAGGATCAAAAGAGGAGGCTTCCGCGAGCAAACAAGATCGTTTTGAAGCCTAGCCGTCACTGGAGATAGGAGAACTGATTTGGTCAGTTAACGTCAAACTTCACAGCCACGATCCGCCGTGATCGGTGCAAATCACCACAAGAGCCACCGTAGGGAGGCCCAAGATGATGAGACGAAGCGATCTAGGTTGGCGCCGTCGTTGGAAATCGTCGAAAAACGCGGGTCGAAAAATCGGGTCCAGGTCAGGTCGGCCGGAAGCTGAGAGAGTTTGGGATTCTGGAAAATTTCTGGAATTTGCCCAAAAAGGAAATTTTCGGATTTTGTGAAATATTTCCGAAAATTCTCTATTTATACTAAAATTTTCGAAAACATAAATAACTTCCGCTGATCATAACTTTCTTGTACACACTCCGATTCACGCGTTCCGCATGTCCACGAACTCGTATCAACGCGCTCTACGATTTTGTGAAGAAAGTTTTCGGGAAAACTCTACGTATAAAAAGTCAACCTTTGTACCCACTAAAGCTATGCGTTTCGAATAATTATTCGTCCGAAAATAATTCCAAAACACGAATAACATAGAGCAAAGCAAAACAACAATAATTCATACAACTAGTCCATTATTAATCGCAAGAATTAAATATCGAAAAGCTAGGTCATCACAATTGCACTAGTACATTCATAAAAAAAAAATTAAAAAAAAGTAACAAGATCTGCCCCGGATTTCACCCTGAAATCCAAAGTGGCCCTACGAGACCTACCTTAGGAGAAATTCTACCAAAAATTTGGTAAACTTCCCCTCAAAATATACTACCCAAACCTGTAAAAGAAACTCAACTCTCCTATTACACATTTCTAACCTCCAACTCCTGGAGCCTACGTGCTCCCATAATAACAATCAATTCCAACTAAAAGTACATATGAACCACTATCCCTAAATCTCAATCATCAAATTTTCATACGAAACAAGTAACACTGATTAATGTTATCTATTTTAAGCCGGAAATCGATAATACGAAATAAATATCTAACACTTCATCCGTAGCTCTCACGAAGTGGTTACTAGCCGAGTTACCTGACTCGTAGCACTCACTAGACAACCGCTAAGATCATGTCACTAGTAGGGCTCATCAAAAGGTCACTAGGATCATGTCACAAGTAGCACTCATCAGACAGTCACTAAGATCATGTCACTAGTGCACTCACCAGGTGGCTACTAAGATCAATTTGTAAATAGTACTCATTAGGCGGACACTAAATGAAAGATGTCGGATGAATGGCTTACACTAGACAACTACTCACTTTTTAGCTATACTACACTTTTTAGCTATGAAGAGTAATGCAGACCAGATAACACATCGGAGGATACTGCCGACCAGAATAGTCTTCTCACTCTATCTGAAATGTGGAATGACTAGAAGGTACCGCCGATTAGTCAATCATGCTATCTGGAGGGTATTACCGTCCGAAATACTAGGAGGCGATGGCTAGAGGGTACTGTCGACTAACCATCTCATGTCATTTGGAGGGTACTGCTAACCAGATGACGCATTAGAGGGTACTGCTGATCGGATCACTAAGAGGTAATGGTTAGAAGTATTGCCGACTAAGACTTTCTTTTCATCCGGAGGGTACTGCCGACCAGATGACGCATCACAGGGTACTGCCGACAGGATATATATTATGGAGGGTACTGCCTATCACACCCCAAACCCGAGACCAATATTATATTGAAATATGGTACCCGAATTCGTGATGCGAGTTATTACAAATAAAACTTCCTCAAAGAATAAAATAAAAGAATTTATATATAAGTCTGAAAAATACTCTTATTAGGAATTGAAATTATTGTTTTTACAATACCGAAGCTGAGCAAAATATATTACATTATTTCTTTTGAGAAAGTAGTAGAAAATAAAACATTCATTTATTTAGTGGATCCACCCCGTTTTCCCCAAGCATCTACTCGTTACCTGAAAACAAGGTGTAGCATCATGAGTAACACAGACCCAGTAAGTATAGCTTACATTCTTATATTAAAATGTCTTATAAGAAATCAAATTTGGACAACCAATTCAAATGTACCAAGAACCATTTATATGTTCATACCAATTCGTAAATATGTATATGTATACACACAATACACACATATATAGCCAAATTAATATATTCATCCACGTGAATGTTTATGAGACTGGTAATAAATCACAAAGTCACATGCTAGAGTCCACTTTACTCAAAGCACGGATAAGCCGCAGCATACTGAGGACACTACCAAAGTATGTATACTCAAGGTCGACACTTTCTTCCTATGAGTATAATAGTGCACTATCTGTAGGGACTAGGGCCCTGACTTAACTTCACAAAACACTTATACCAGTAATTCACTTAAGCACGGGGTAGTACTAATCACCCGGTTTCACATCTCGAAACATGATTACGTCAACAAAGTATAGTAAGCTTTAAGTAGTAAATAAGACAATTACTTAAGGGTAGTGAAATTTGCACTCCAATTTTTACAAACCACACTCCTTAGCTACTGAAATTCCTAATTTTCCCTTAACTTCTATATCATCTCACACATTTTTGGACCATCCCACTTCTTCCCCAGTGTTCTGTTTCCTCTCTACCTTATGCCTCTTCTTCATCATCTCAATAGTCATGGGTGTGAAGACGAACAGATTGGTGAGGTTGAAGGCCAACAAAGATAGCAAAAGCCGAGCTAGTACTTGTCTAGTTGTCTGTTATTGTGGAAGAGTTCCATGGATGCAAATACCCAAATAAAGCTACTGATATTGCACAACAAATCCCCACCATTGTGAAATAAGATGGAAGCATCTTGCTTTGTAGATTACCGAACTGATGCCTCAGAAGAGTCTTGAACATGATGGTGTCACCGAGGAAGGTGACCTTGAGACTGGCGCCAAACGTGGTGGAGAAGCTGAGCAGATGAGCCAGCTTCAGGTAGGTGGAGAGTGCCGACGACTTGGGACCGTCCGATTGGATCCAAAGGTCTACTGTGAGAAAATCACTCTGATGGCTAAGAAACCCACAGCTGCTAGAAATCGAGTCAACGAACCCATACCTCAAATTTGTCTATGAAAGATTCCGATTCCCAAAATTTTTAGGGATTTAGCAGAGCAATGCATTGGATTGGTGGTAACCGAAGTACTCCAAATCTGAAAGAATCAAAACTTGGGTGTTTTTTAGATGGGATTTTCTACGCAATTGTCATAGCTTGGGTGTTTTTAAATGTGAAAGAACAAAGATTGCGTCTTCAAGCAGCATATATGCTATTGTGGCTTATGTTTCTTGAAGGTGGATGGAAAGAGTAGAGCACCAGACATGAAGAAGAAGAGATGGGGAGTAGATCATTATCAGGGGTAGTCAGGGAAATAAAAATATTAAAATGAAAATGGGAGTGTAGTTTGTAAAAAAGAGAGTGCAAATTTCACTCCCCTTACTTAAATACTAACAAAGCACATAAGCAAGCTTTACATAAGTAAATACAATTGAACATTGTCAATACATAATTAGAGTGAGCAAATATATATATATATATATATATATATATATATATATATATATATATATATATATTACACACACAAGCAATTAAACTTGAAAGTAAATGTGCAAAGAAATAAAGTTAATAAAAATTAAAGGAAGTAAGAGAATGCTAGTTAGTAGTCAGAGAATTAGCAGTCCTTGTTCCCATAATAATTGAATTCTTAGTCCAAAGTGTCCATTCGTATATCAACATAATAGTGCCAAGAACCGTTAACTTTCCATTTTTGTAACTCATTCAATTTATGTCCAAATTAGGCAAATGAGCACACTATGTCAAAGGATTTTTCACAAGGAATCCAATGGAATAATTCATGCAATCCAGTTCGAAGTCACATAGTCCAGAAATGGTGAAGAATCATAACAGCGCAGAAACCTATATTTTTGATACTAACCTTTGATGTCTAAGTCTTTACGTACTGTTTATTTTACCATTAATTCTCAAACTTTCCAGATCACAAGTAGAGGTCTTAAGCTTCAAATTGATATAAAGTTTGTAGAAAATGGTTAAGAAATGAGGGAGATATGAATTTTTGAAGTTGTGATAGCTGTGTGAGATTTTAAGCGAGCTCGTTTAAAAGTTGAAAATTTTGATTAGCCATAACTTCTTCATTTCTTAACCGTTTTTAGTGATTCAAAAGCCTAAATTGAAGAGATTTTGATGAGGAATTTAATAATGTAATTAATTTTGACAAAACAAACATTATTGTATACGAAAATACAGGTTTGCAGTAAAGCAGATCCTTTTCCATTTTATCATTGGTTGTGCATTTTGATAAATCTCAAAAGAACATAGAAATGTATTCATGTACTTACTTAAGGAACTCAGAAGGTCTTGTGATCAACCTTTGGACTTCTTTCACAAAAGAAAACTTCTTAAGAGAAAAGGATGAAGGATTTGTGTTTTCTCTTCAACTAAATGAGTTTTTGATCAATTTTGCATTTGATCTTCATGCTTGTAGGAAATATGATCAGATCATATATTTATATAGGCTAGAATTAATCACTAAAATAAGTAAGTCATGAAGATCAAATGCAAAATTGATCAAAAACTCCCTTAGTTGAAGAGAAAACACAAATCCTTCATCCTTTTCTCTTAAGAAGTTTTCTTTTGTGAAAGAAGTCCAAAGGTTGATCACAAGACCTTATGAGTTCCTTAAGTAAGTATATGAATACATTTCTATGTTCTTTTGTCTTTAAGATTTATCAAAATGCATAACCAATGATAAAATGGAAAAGGATCTGCTTTACTGCAAACCTGTATTTTCGTATACAATAATGTTTGTTTTGTCAAAATTAATCACCGGTTACGGTTACGGTTACTCCTATATTTACACTGCTCTCGTGACATATGCAGTGCAGCGATGTCGTCCGACATCAAGTCACATGGTTACCTTTAAATTTAGATGCGTCTGCGCGTCTAGCTATCATTTATTATTTTTCTTCTTTATAGATGTATTTGTGCATCTTGTTATGTTTTATTGTTTTTCTTTCGATGTTTTTGCATCGCTCCATGTACTTCTCAATTTCACTTAATATAGTTTGTCGTATTTCCCTTAAAAAAAAAAAGATGAGTAACTAATATAGTAAGTTGAGTGGCTAGTCTAGTAAGGTGAGTGGCTAATTAGGGTAAATGATTACAAGGAAAAAATAATAATAATAATAAGGTGATTGAAAGGAAATAAAATCAGCTAGCTAACTATATATATATATATATATATTCAATCCAGAGCGGAGCTCCGCTTTGAAAATTAACGACCCGTTTTCGACCCACCACCACCTTTAGATAAACTCTCATCAGATTGATATGGAGAATGCACCGTCACTACTAGGATTTTTGCCTTAGACATCGGCCAGAAACCGATGTTAAAAAAAAAATCATCCGATGTCTTAGTGGGTGATGTTAAAGATCACGAACAAAAAGACATCGGTCAAAAACCGATGTCCAGTTCAACAATAGACATCGAATAAGCTTATGGAACCGATGTAAAACCGTTATTACAATGACATATTAGTGTGTTTAGATATTGTTAAATCTTCATATTTTGGCATTTAATGCTTAATGAAGTATAGGTCCAATAGCAGAAGTATTCATTTTAACATCGTTACTCATATTAGAAACGATGTTTTATATGGTATCAGACATCAGATTCTTTTCGTTTTGCCTGCCGTTTGTGAGGTTCACGCATATTTTCCATATATCCTACTATTTAAGATTCAATCTACATTCCTTAGTATTGTATGAACGATGTGCAATATTATAATAAACATCGTTTCCTTTTATAAAGTGATGTCCATTTTACTATATTACATCAGGTTTTAGGTTAACAACGATGTCCATAATAATATTAGACATCGTTTCCCAAATTATAAATCAATGTCCATTTTGATTCTAGACATCGTTTCCCAAATTGTAAATCGATGTCCATATTTATGCTATACATCGTTTTCCAAATTGTAAATCGATGTCCATATTTATGCTATACATCGTTTTCCAAATTGTAAATCAATGTCCATATTGATGCTATACATCGTTTTCCAAATTATAAATCAATGTCCATATTGATACTAGACATCGTTCCCTGTAGTTTACATCGATGTCCATTAGTTTTTTTAACATCGCTTCTTAAATATGGGGCATTGCAATAATTCAAGCAATCTGATTATACACAATCTTAAAGCATCAGGCAGTGAACACATTTTGGACATACAAACCACGCCAAAATCAAATCAATACATCTTATTTCCTTAAGTACATCATAAATTGAGTAAAACTACAACCTTTCTTGAAACATCAAAAGGGTTATAAGTTAATCTAGCAAAAGTTGCTGCTGGATGTTGTTCAAAATAGTAAGTGCTCCGATTGTTCAAAAGGTGATTGTTTCAGTTGCAGCTGCGGAAGATGCTGGAGTTGGTTAGCAAAATCTTTAAACTCCCAAACCTGGTCTTCCCAACTTCTTCAATATGTGCAACTTTCAAGTCCCAACTACACAAAAAACAACAAATCAGATTTTTAGGGTTCCTAATTATTTTATCCTGCCAAGACAAGATGGCAAAAAAACAAAAATCATCAGCATAGGACTAATCAAGCAAACGAGGTCGAGCGTGTTTGTCCACTTCAATTTTTTAACCTGATATGTCACTGCAACACCACTGCGCTTTTTCTCTGAGTTGAAAGGGAACACAAAAAGAAACTCATACTTGGATCTGATAGCATTGAACTCCATTCCCAACTGAAATGCAGATTTCATTGCTAAGTAAATATTCAAATATTGGAAACTAATAGTACAAACTTTAGCAAATTGAAATGGAACCTTCACTGCCCATGAAAGTATATCCTTTTCTGTGGGACTTCCAGAGATCTCTACTTCACCATCCTGCTCAATACAATACAACTACATTTACTATCAGAGAAAACACTAATAGCCACCAAAGTTTAACAACTGAAGAAAAGAATAAGTTTCCTTAATGATGTTGTGAGAGAAAAGTAAAAGTAGAGATATTACCTGTGTCTTAAACACATTCCCACTGGTATTCAGCGCAATGGCTTCACTTAGTCCAGTGGAAATACTTGCAGGTAACTTGCACAAATCATCTGGTAAACATATCTTGTTTAACCCAACATATGCCTCGACCAGAGTCATCTGCAACATGTCATTTTTCATAAGATAAACCAGTGGTCCCTCATGTTTCAGATACGATCAGGACTTTGTCTTTCGAAAGTTGAGAAAAGAACTATTCATGAATAGGACAAACCTGATTCAAAGTCAATATGCCACTTTTTCAGCTGCAAATTGTAGTCACTGAGCCCATAGTTTCACAAGCCGACAGTCTACGCACCTGCACACATATGCTGTTAGCAGTAATTGTAGAAGGAAAACATTACAAATGATGTTGGCAAACTAGCCAAAGGGGAAATACTAAAAAAAAGATACTTGCCAATGCCATATCTCCTATAATTTTTTTCATTGAGTATGCTAGCCTGTTACAAGTTGAAGTCCAAATACAAAAGATGATAAGATAAATTAGAGCAATACTGCTATGAGAAAACTATCTGCCAATATTATTACAACCTAAGAAAAAAGTGGTAGCTGCTACTTCCGTCAAGGTAACCAAAGGTAGGCATTCAGGCACTGCAACAACTAGAATGGTAACCTGAATGATTCTAAAATTGTCAAAGAGGCCAACATAAAACATCAAACCTAACAAGCATCCAGAAACTTCACTTACAGCAATGGTGAAAATCTTTACACCTCCATATACAGCCTTAAGAAAGCTAGTTTTATCCGCATCAAATTCTAATCTCGCAGAGTATCTGAAATTTAAAATAACAGTGTAGCTGATAAGATTATAAACAATATATTTAATAGCATATAGATTATTCTTTTTAATAAAAGGATATATTATTAAATGATGACATATTACCTGATCAACAAAATAATCAGCACCAAAGCAGCTACTGAAAGCCCAATTATGCCTATAGGCGGTTTCATATTTTTTTTATTTTTTATTTTATTTTTATAGCATTTATTTATATATAAGAATATATAAAGAGTAATATAATTGAATCTTGAATATTAATGATTTATACTGCTATGGAAACAACTATGAATTATCATGTAGTTCATAACAATTATGGGAGGAAAAGAGCATTCTTTATTATTTAGTAAACAAGAGTATAAGACCATGTGTCTTGACATAAAACAAAGTTGTTTGCTTTTCATCTAAAAAGTAAAAACAAAGCTGCTCGCTAATGCTCTTCTTTTTTTCCCAGATTCACAAGTATAATCCAAAGTTCCAAACAATCAAACAAACCATCTGCAATTGTTTGAATAAACATTAAACAACCATCACTCCCATTAACTTGTAGCAAGTGATCATGCTCTTCTTTTTTTCCCAGATTCACAAGTATAATCCAAAGTTCCAAACAATCAAACAAACCATCTGCAATTGTTTCGTAGTAAGTGATCATGATCCAATCAGATACAATATCCGCACAATCATGAAAAGCTGCATAAGTACATAGCAGCATCCTCATTTTCGCAATAGAAATTTGACCAATTCATAAGTTCCCAATTGAAAACACAAAGAACAAAACCAACAATTCAACAAAACCCATCACTTTTACATAGTCAGCTAAGAATATGTGGTAGCCTATCAGCATCTCCAATATTTTCAATTTCCATCATTTGGTATCCACTGAAATTGATCTTTCTGAATACCTCAGGAGGTTGATTTTCCACTATCGGAACACAAACCAATACAGCACAAGAAACATACAACCCAGTTTTCATTTGCAATTGCAGATTTGCAGCAACCATCCAATCAATAAACACAAACATGGATTTCATATACCCAGAAACAACAAATTTTAGAAAACCCAGTCAATAAATCAAATCAAAAACGGAAGAATTGAATCTATCAATCTAATTGAGAACTGAATAACTTATAAAGAGAGAAAGATGGAGGCTGATGATTGAGAGAGGACACAGAGGAGCAATATTGGAGAGGAGTCAGAGCCCCATAATCGAATTGAGAGACTCACGGTGGAGAGAGAGAGGCAGATCGCATCTCGCAGCATGATTAAGCAGATCGGGGAGAGAGGCGCGTGGTAGTCGATTGAGAGAGAGGCAGATCGCATCTCGCAGCATGATTAAGCAGATCGGGGAAAAAAAAAACATATAAACGCGGAGACCCGCCTAGACAAGCCGCCCACCCTCTCAGGCGTCTAGTCGGCCGCCGAGGCCGCCCAGGTGGTCGCCTAACCCCAGCCCGCCCAACCCTGCCGATTTGGCATTAATTGAGTTGGAGAGCTACCGCCCAGCGCCTAGGATTTTTAGAACACTTGTGTGTGTGTGTGAGAGAGAGAGAGAGAGCTTGCTTGCGGAGGCAATGGCGCAGGAGAGACAGTAGAGGGAGTGAGCGGAGGAGAGGGAGGCGGTGGTGGCTGTGAAAAGAGAACGAGAGAGGAAGGAGGAGAGGGCTAGGGTTTCAGGGAAGAGCCAGAGAGATGGGTCACCAGTTCTTTCGGAGATAAAGTGAGGATGAAATGGGCTGCCAGAGAGAGTGGGAAAACTGACTTAAGTGTGAGGGAAAGGAAAATTTTGTTCCCCCGTGTTGAAATTTTTAACTTAGTCTTTTCTGCGTTTTTTTTAATTTTCAGAATCAAATCGTAGACATCGGTCAACAGTAAAAATCGATGTCTGTAATATGCATATAAATCGGTATTTAAGGAATCGATGTTAATGACATTTTTTTACATCGCGTGTATTCCTCACCGATGTAATTGTCATGATGTCTAAGGTCAAAATTCTAGTAGTGCGTTTGAAGAGTGTTGGTTATGTTTACTACAATGCTGGATCACTATTAAAGAACAATAATCCTCAATGGTCCAAAACGGTGCGTTTCCGAATGTCATAAATATCCTCCTAGAGTATTAGTCACTGCTTGCTAAAACGAATGGCTGTCCTCTTCCGCCACATTTTCCAGTCTCCACCACCACCAGCCTCCTCCTCCTCCGCTTCTCTACCTTCATCCAAACCAAGGCCATTCTTCTGCTCCGCATCAGCATCATCCTCCATGGAGCCGCGCCCAACAAAGTTCATGGAGTTCCCCTACGTCTCAACCCCTCACAAGAACCTCATGGTTCATCTTGTATCCACCGTCGAGACGCGCCTCGCCTCCCACCTCCTTCCTTCAACCCTCCCACCAGACGTACAATACTACCAGAACGACACCGCCACTAACCACGCGTCTCTTCACATCAGATCCGGCCTCCCTTCCTCCCCTGTAATTTCCTCTCTGCTTCTTGTCCATTTTTAACAACTGGGTTTTACACATAATCACACTTCCACTTAACTATGTCTAGTTGCGAGAGCTTTCTATGGTATCAGTAGGAATAGTATGAATTTCTTTTTTCACTATAATCATATACTATGCAAATATATGCTTCTTGTGCCCGGATCAAACTGCCTTCTACTCCAAATTACTTAATGTCACTTAAAGAAACCAAAATCTGTCGCTTTGGTGAGATTATGTGCTAATGCAAAGTTGGGTCACAAAATGTGTCGCATATCTGGCAAGAGAACATTAATCTATAACACCTATTGATTACAACTATAGAGAGATTTGTACACTCTCAATAGAATGTGCATGATTACATGTGGTTTTATCCTCTATGTTTCAGATTGATTTCATACTAGGAAGTTGGTTGCACTGTCAGCTACCAACAGGTGGTGCATTGAACATTACAAGTTTTTCATCATATCTCAACCCATCAACAGATGCACCCAATTTCCTACTCGAGTTGATCCAAAGCAGTCCGACTTCACTAGTCCTCATCCTCGACTTGCCTCCTCGAAAAGACCTTGTTCTCCACCCAGACTACCTCAAAACATTTTATGAGGATACAAAGCTGGACACCCCAAGGCAAAAGCTCGAGAAACTAGCTGAGGTGAAACCTTACTTCTCCTCATCGCTTTACATCCGCAGCGTTGTGTCTCCTACAGCAATTTTGGTTCGTGTAGAAGCAGTAGAGGGAGGGCTAAGCTTAGAGGAGATCATAGAGAACCATATCGGTCCGGTTGCAAAGGAAGTGTTGGGCATCTGGTTGGAACAATGCGCTCTTGGGAAGAGAGAAGTAGGGGAGAATGAGAAAGCTGAACTGAAGAAGAGGGATGATTTGGTTAAGAGAAAGACTATTGAGATTGATCTGGGCTCGAATTTTCCTAGATTGTTTGGACCTGATGCTGCAGATCGAGTATTGGGAGCCATTCGTGAAGCTTATAGGGTATGACATTATGAACATATGATGTATGTGTTAATTTGATCACTGTAACATTACTACACTACTGATATCAGGAAATAATGATCAAATAATTCAGTTGGAGTTGGAAAGTTGACTGGTTTGTTGGTATCAATACATTTTAGAAGAGAGGAACAACAAAGAGGATTATAGTTTGGTCTGCCTAGCCATTCGACATAGGAATATAGGATGATGATTCGTATCCTGATGATCAACCACATTTCCAACCAGGTATACGAAAGTAACAAAACCACACTGATAAAAATCATAAAATCATTAAAATGTATAGAACTCACAGGTCAATCTCACCGTATCTTGACGATTAACTACCTTTCAAAATTCAAACCAAAGAGGATTATAGTATGATGTATGAATCAACTCTCTCTACGATGATTCTATTCAATAGATATGATGTCGTGTTTGGTAGCTGAGAAAAGTGAGAAGGCGATTACAGGGTTGGCTGGTGGATAATTGAAAAAGGGAAAATGGTCCGTACGGTACCCTGTCTTTGCCTCCTTATAACTTTTGGTACCTCAACTTTGAAAAATATCAATACGGTACTTGAGGTTCTCAACCCGACCGAAAATTGGTACCTAAAGCTGTTAGTTCTGTTACGGCATATGCCAGCTGGCAGTTTTTTAAGGGTATTTTTGTCTTTTCATGTCTTCATCCTCACTAATCCCATCCTCACCTACTATTAGTAGATTGATGGTAGTGATCATGATCTCCTCTGCACCCTCGTCGCACCCAATTATTCCCCCCTCCTCCACCACCGCCGCCGCCATTGCAAAAAGACCCATAAGAATCTGAGACCAAGTGTGTTGATGCTAGCTGTAAATATGAACAACACTTTCTTATCTACTTGTTTTCATTTTGATTTGTTCTCTGCCTTGTGTTGTTGGGTGGGCTAAGCAGGTCATAGGAATTATCGGCGATTGAAGGAACGCAATGTATTGAGAATAGAGGAAGATTTTCAATTTTGAATCCATCATCCTCAAACCTTTTTTTTTTTTTTTTTTTGAATAGAAAGGCTACTGATCAATGCATATCCAAGAGGTAACCACTTGTCAATCCTGACCGAACCATTTCCTAAACTTGGGAAAGTGACCTGAGCTCATTGAAGGAGAATCTGTCCCTGGATCATCTCCTTAACGAAAACCACATGATTTTGTTCTCTCCAAAATAATTATTAGAGCATGCTATTTGATTGCATTCCGATGCGGATTTTGACGATCGCCGACGAAACGCAGCGTTTGATCAGCCTCTAGTCTCTCTGGGCAATGAGCAGAGAGGTGTGAATGTGTTTGATTCTCATCACGGAAGAGAGGCAAAAGAAACAGAGATTGGGTTTTTGAATTGAAATTTCTAGGTTGGGAGTTGGGGACGAACAACACCAGCAAGAGCAAATGAAATAGATCCCAATCCTCAAACCTTTTGGGTTTAGTAAACCTGAATCATATAATTAAAAGTTTGAAACCCATTTGAATCAAAATCATGGCAACATTCCCACATCAACATTTGATTGATCAATCACGACCATGCATGTTTTTCGATGTTCATGGTCCAATTTGATCTCCACTCTTCTGGATCGAGTAAGAAATGTAGATAGAGACAGAGTACGAAAAAAACCTACGCCCCTTTTGCTTTTCTGCAGAACCTGGGTTTTGAATGGTTATTTCAAAATCTCTTAATTCAAACTCCGATTGTACAATGCAATTGGGGAAAACCCATCTCTGTCACCCGAAATCTCGCTCTACCACCACCAGAATTCTATCACTTTCTTCATTCCAATCCATATAATTCCATAGACTCTTCTTCTTCTTCTTCTTCATGTTCTTGCAGTTCAAGCTTGGGCCTTTCGGGTTGAAGGCGACAGGACGAGAGAGAGACGCTTGAAAAGAGAAAAAAAAAAAAAATAATAATAAGGCATGAAAGGACAAAAATACCCTTCAAAAATTGCCAGCTGGCAAACGCCGTTACGGAACTAACGGCTTTAGGTACCAATTTTCGGTCGGGTTGAGAACCTCAAGTACCGTATTGAAATTTTTCAAAGTTGAGGTACCAAAAGTTATAAGGAGACAAAGACGGGGTACCGTACGGACCATTTTCCCATTGAAAAATTTTACAAACAGTACACCAACTAAAGACCACTAGGATTAATTTCAGTTTACCCCCCTGAAGTTTGGGGGTGTCATCATTTCACCCCCCCCCCGACTCTCAATTTCACTTTTTTACCCCCTAAGCTTTCCAATTTTTGTCTTCCGTGCCCAATCTCTGATGCTCCGTCTAAATTGGACGTTAAATCCGATCATTGAGGGCTAAAATAGTCATTTCAAGCTGGTATTTCGGCTCGGCTACTGTACACACTTCTGCATACCACCAAAATATACATATACCAACCGATATACGTATATATCCCACTAAACCATTATGCAAAATGATTTAAATTGTGCAAGAGGCGAGACTCGAAGCTCTCACCTCTATGTGGAGAGTCAGACCTCAAACCATTAGGCCACAAGCTCTCCTTGTTATACTATATACAAAAGTTAAATTTATTGTCTTCTATACAATACAAGTTAAAAAGAAGTCAATGACTTTCTCCATCAGTAATGTTAACCGGAGGAACTACTTCTACTGTTTTCCCATCTTCTTCGTTTCTCTCTCACTTCTTCTTCGTCTTTCCTTCAATCATTCTCCTCCTAATCATTCTGCATGACTCATCTTCTTCATTTTTTTCATACATATGAGGCTTATAAAGCTCACGATCTATAGATCGAAGGCTTAACCCTCTATATATCCAGATCTGTAATTTAAACTTCGCCGGATCTTTGTGCTCCACTTCACTTCAGAAACTTCCGGCAGTCTGAATTCTCTGTCTCGTCGTCCCCGACGTTCCTATGGTACGGGTTTGGCCGAATGTTGATCGTGGAAAAAGAATCGAAGCCCGAAAGCTTCGGATTTTCCGGTGAAGCTTCTGCAGTTTCCGGTGATCGTCGGGGTTGTATGAGGTACCGAATTTGATCC